>NW_007380253.1:7446-25824 GCF_000475195.1 Diaphorina citri | reverse complement strand
AGCACTTAGCTGACATAATGGCCTCGAATTGAGCAAGGCCTCAATCTGAGTTAACACGGTTGTGAACTCTTCAAAAGTAAGAATTTGTAATCCTACTACACGCATGAGATGCGCCTTCATGGGACGCATCTGACTTTCCCATATCCCACCCATGTGTGGCGCATGAGGAGGAATGGTTTTCCACTGAATTCTGGAGATGTTGAGCTGTTCCATTAGTCGACTTTGATAGTCATTGGACACAAGTAGGTTGTACAACTCATCTAATGAATTCTTAGCACCTATAAAATTTGTTCCATTGTCGGAATACATCACTTGACAGCAACCACGACGGGATAGAAATCTCTTGAAACAATTGAGAAATGTTTCGGTTGACAAATCTGAGGCGAGTTCGATGTGAACTGCCTTGGTAGTTAAGCAAATGAAGAGGCAAACGTATGCCTTTCTACAACTTTTGATACCTCTACCCTTTGCCATAGTCACTGAGAACGGACCACAATAATCTACGCCTGTGTGGACGAAGGGTTTAGCACATTGTTGCACCCTGTATGTAGGTAGGTCCGCCATTTTGGCACTCACTGTATTGGGCTTTACCTTGAAACATGTGTTACACTTGTGAACACGCTTCTTTACCTCACTCCTACCAGAAAGGATCCAGTATCTCTGTCTCAACAATGATAACAGAAGGTAAGGACCTGTATGAAGATTCACTCTATGATAGTGATCTATGAGCAAGTTTACTACCTGATTGTTTTTAGGCAGCAAAATGGGGTGACACTGCTCATATCCTAGCTGGGAATTATTAAGTCGACCACCGACCCGGATGATTCCGTTGTGGAGGAAGGGGTTCAACTTACTCACCAGGGGAGAACATAATTCGCCTTTCTGGAGTGCACGAATATCACTAGCAAAATGTTTTTGCTGGACAGATTTGATGACTCTGTCTTCAGCAACCTGAAGGTCACTCAATTCGATTGCTGATTTTTGAGGCAAGAGGTGAACAAATCTAAGTATGTAAACTACACAACGTAGGAACTTCGTCCAAGAGGAAAATCTCAATGACAAGTTTCCAATCAAATCCTCAGCAGTGTTGGTGTTAACCAAGGCACAAGTAAGCTCACTTTTTCTTGCTTCAAGATGAGTGCTTGGATCACTAACTGAGTAATCTGATAATGACCACTGTTCCTGGGGTAGAGTTAACCAAGGAGGGCCGTCATAAAACAATCTATGCTGAACAAGTTCAGATGGTAAAAGACCTCTAGAAACACAATCCGCAGGATTCTCCTTGCCTGCAACGTGATACCACTGTTTGGGATCAACATTGTGTTGGATTTTCGACACACGATTAGCTACAAAAGGTGCCCAACGATGAGGAGAAGAATGAATCCAATCCAGGGCTACTGTGGAGTCCAAGAAACAAAGTACTTGACTCAAGTTCACTAGAGGAGAAAATGTTTTCACTACACTTTGCATGAGGTTGGACAGTAATAAGCCAGCACACAATTCTAATCTGGGGATAGATTCCGTCTTGAGCGGAGCAACTTTCGACTTACTACACACCAATCCAACTGTCACTTCACCTGATGGTGACACGGATCTACTGTATATGACCGCGGCATAAGCTTTCTCGGAAGCGTCTGCAAAACCTATAAGCAAAATGGAATGCGTACTAGATAAATATAGTGGACGTGGGATCTTCAACTGAGACAATTCACACAATTGACTCTGAAAGAGTTGCCACCTGTCACACATGTCGGTGGGTGGGGATTCATCCCAGTCTATTTTCTCCTTCCACAAGTCTGAAATGAGAAGTTTACAACACAGAATGGTAGGTTGTAAAAATCCTAACGGGTCAAAGATAGTGCTGATTGCACTCAAAACTGAACGTTTAGTACATGGTCTGTCTGACCAATTCACATTGAAATAGAAATAGTCATCTAGAGCTTGCCACTGCAGGCCTAAAATCTTTATAGTCATGTCGCTTTCAAAATTCACATGTGCAGACAAACGATTGTCTTCGGGAATGGACTGTAGTAATGGTTGGGAATTAGTAGACCACTTGACTAATTCAAAGCCACCTGACTGGCAAATGTTCACCATTTGAGTTTGTAACTCTTGTGCTTCACTTATGTTTTCTACTGAACACACAAAATCGTCCATATAGAAATTGGTACAAACCCTAGGGCTGGCAACTGGGTATTTCTCAGCCTCATCTATTGAGAGCTGTTTGAGAACGCGTTGACTAAGGTAAGGGGATGGTTTTACACCAAATACTACACGATTCAATTCATAAGTTTGAATAGGACCATCAGGAGTTGATCTCCACAAGATCCTCTGGTACTTATGATCGTCAGGATGCATCAGTACTTGACAGAACATTTTCTTAATATCTGCTGTCATGGCAATGGAGTGCATTCTAAACTGAAGTAAAATAGATAACAATTCAGTGTACAATTTCTCACCTGTGTAGAGAATATCATTAAGACTCTTTCCTGACGTTGTTTTACAACTTGCATCCATGACACAACGTACCTTGGTTGTGACCTTGTCAGGCCTGACCACAGCATGATGTGGTATGTAATAACCACCCTCTGACTCATCTGTGATGAGAGTCAGAAATCCCAAGTCAATAAACTCTTGAATAGCTGCATGATATTTGTCATGCAAGTCCTCACATGTTGATAATTTTTTCTCAAGAGAGAGAAACCTACGTCTAGCTATCTCTTTGGAGTTGCCTAGCACAGAGGGAGGCTCACAAAAGGGGAGCCTAACACAATAGCGACCAGATGTGTCGCGTGAGTGAGTCAATTGGAAGAACTCCTCACAGATTTTGTCATCCTGATTCAAATATTGAGGTTGTGGCACCTCTTCTAATTCAAAGAACTTACTTAATGTTGTCTCCAATAATGGCTGCTCAAGAAAGCCACAAAAGGGCTCAGGTACACTGTGAGCTAATATAGGGACACTACCCATGACAACATAGCCTAGACTAGTCCTGATAGCTATGGGAGCCTGAGCTGAACCCGTCACCTTGCCTGACTCGAGAACCTGAGCAAATAAGTTTGCACCTATGATACCATGCACCACACCTGGCTTATGGAACTCAGTGTCTGCCAGGGGCAAGCCTGTGAGATGTGTGAGATGCTTGGTGTCTAACGCACATGATGGTATCTTGTCCAAAATTTGACTGACAACATAAGCTTCTGTTGAGTATTTGACATTGTTTGTCAAATGCGAAGTAAAAGTGAAACTAGTTGTACCTTTGACAGCACTAGTACTGCCACAAATTCCTTTGACGGAGGCAGGCACCTTACTAACCACTAAACCTAACTCTCTGGCTGCTGCCTGGGAGAGAAATTGAGATTGACTCCCACTATCTAATAACATTCTCATGGAATGAATTTGACCCACATGATCAAAAATGTTTACCTTGACAGTACCTAATAGCACTGTGGTTTCCACTACACCACTGCTCTCTGTCGAGTGGGTGCACATTGATAAGGTTGAAGGTTGAGAAGTCTCCACACGAGAATTACCCTCACCTGTCCCATTGGAATGGGGATCACAAGCATTGGATGCTGAACTATGAACCACACCACTGTTTCTGAAAACATTAGGATTAGGTTGACTATCAAAATGTAACAAGGAATTGTGTCTCATGTTACACTTACCACAATTTGTTTTGAGTCTACAGTCTTGGAGTCTGTGTTTTGGACTCAAACAATTAAAACATATGCCCTGAGATTTGACAAAACTATGGCGTTGTGTCACTGGACTATGCTTGAATTTCTCACACATGTACAAGGGATGCTTTTGTTTGTTACAAAATAAACATGCATTGAATGTATGAGTCACACTATGACTAGGTTTGTCATTCACAATAAAGGAATGTGTTACCTTTGGCTTGCTATACGAGGTACCTGATTTGGGACCGCTAGAAAAACTAGACCCTTGGATGCCTCGTAGCACCTTCACATGGTCTTTCACAAATGATAAAAGATTGTCGAATGTAGGTATAGGAATATCCTTAGAACACAATTGATATTGCCTTGCTGTCTCACTGTCTAATTTAGAGGCACCTATGTAACCTAGCATGAAGCCTGAGAGATCTCTAATGTTGAGGGTTTGAAGTCCCTTTACAGCTGCACAATACTTATCTAAGAAATTGTTAAGTTGGTCCACTGTTTCTCCCTTGAGGGGTTTGAAACTCAATAACTGATCTATGTAATAAGAAGCTAATGTACGTTGATCATTATACCGGTCAACGAGTGAGTCATAGATACACTGATAATTGTCCCCAGTGGCAGGTGTACCTGAAATCATGGACAAAGCCTTACCACTCAACTTGCTAACCAAGTACTGAACCTTCTGATCATTGGTCAGTGTGGCATTGTTGTGTATCATGGACTTGAAACTCTGAAAGAAAACTTCCCATTGAAACAAATTCTCACCATCAAACATGGGTAAATCTAGGGTTGGTAATTTTACCTTGGGAGATTCAACTACAGAACTAGAAGTTGGTTTGTCCTTTAATTTGTCCTGTATGGACTGAACATGCCCTAGAATTTCCAAAAATGACTCCACACTTTTGAAGTCTGGTGTATACTTGTCAGGGTCAAGTTCCATACTAGCGGAGTTAATTTCACTCACCGTTTCAACAAATGCTTGTCTCACATAATCCAAATTTTGACATTTGGCTTTGAATGCCTTTTGAGAGGTTGCATCTTTCAAACCAGTTCTCTCATTGTACAGTGTTTGCACATATGAGAAGTATGACTCACGTTTAGCAATCAAACATTTCAACTTAGCCTCCAGTTTGGTACTCATGGCTGAATAATAAAAGCACAATGTAATTTGAACAAGAAAAATCAACAAAATCAAAATAATTTTAAAAAGCATGGACCTAACCTCAAAACCCACCTGCACTCAACTGACCTCTTGGTGAGGATAAATCACAATAAAATTGAACTAAAATTCATAATTAACCACAAGAAACACAGATTTCAATGTTTGAAATCAAATATCATTGTTTGATATTGGCTTTGGCATTTTTCCACTTGAACTACAAGCACTTGTTGCACTTGAGTCCACTGAACCATGTGGAGGTTCATTTGCACAATGGGTGTGCATCATTCACAAAATCACAAAGAAAAATACAAATACATATCAAATTGTTGAAAGCAAATTCCCACACACTTGAATTCTTGAATTCAGATATCCACGGCCTGATGGACCAAAAAATGGATGATTTAAATTGCAAAGGAGGTCGCTGGAGTTTTTGCTCTATAAAAATCGGAGTGGGTCTGATAACACAAAGAATAGGAATTTTATGATTACCTGGTTTGGGTGGTAAGTTCAACTTTTTAATAGGTACTTATATTCTGACGTGAAGGTGAAAACGGGATGGAAGAGAGAGGATGGAGCAAGACTTCAGCACGAATCTAGATGGAGTTTGCAATGCGAACTTTTGATTCTATTTGAAGAGCTTTCAATCACGCAAGAAAAATGGTGTGGCACTGGACAATGACTGACTGGAAACGAGAAGAAGCCACAAAAAAAAACATGGGTTTTTGTTTTGTTGTTATCAACGAGAAAATACTTTTTTTTCCTCGTTTGCAATAATCAAACAGCTGATTTTGTAAAATATGTGAGTGGCGCGAATTCAAAAATATAATAATTCACTCACCCCCCCACAGTTCTCTGGTAAACGAATGTGTTATCAATCTACGACCAGAACAACGAGCTTAATGACTTAGTGTACAAACATCTTAACAACACCAGGTCACATGGTCCAGTATTAGCTCAAGATGGATACAGCGATACAAACATTAATCACGAGTATAGTAATGGCAACATAACAACAAGACCAAGATGCACAAAGGGAATAATAGCAGAAATCTTATGGTGCATGTAAAGTGATTTAACAGATTCACGATGAGTCGAAGTCGCTATTTGTCAAACACTCAAAACACCGCATAAGGATAAATTCAGTTTATTCCATTAAATATGCCATACACCTTTTTGATATAAAACATCTTTATGGAAAGAGTAAAACGATCCCCTAAAAATAAAAGGAAAACTAAAAACTGACGCTTCAAAATAATAAATGGGAACTACTTGATGTAGTAAAACAACACTAGAAATAACAAAAGGAAAAAATGAATGAATGCCATCACCAAAACACAAAAATGATAATTGTAAGAAATTATCAATCAAATTACTGGGACGGGAGTGGGCACAGTTTTACCACAGGTCGCTTCAGGCAGCCGCCTTTCGTCTTGACCAAAACCGTACGGATTACTCCGTCCTTACCAGGATATACTTCCTGGACCACACCAAGAGGCCAGCTCAGCACAGGTGAATTATCCTGTACAATAATCACAACATCACCCACCTTGACGGGATGTTGATCAGAGTTCCACTTTTCTCTACTTTGCAGTTGGTGCAGATATTCCTGCGTCCAACGCTTCCAATAACATTGAACCAACTGGTCAAGCAGTTGATGTCGACTCACATGACTGAGGGTACTAACGTCTTCAGCAGGTAACCACTTGAGTGGCTCCGAATGAAGAAAATGAGCTGGTGTCAATACTGACAATGTATCTGGGTCAGCACTTAGCTGACATAATGGCCTCGAATTGAGCAAGGCCTCAATCTGAGTTAACACGGTTGTGAACTCTTCAAAAGTAAGAATTTGTAATCCTACTACACGCATGAGATGCGCCTTCATGGGACGCATCTGACTTTCCCATATCCCACCCATGTGTGGCGCATGAGGAGGAATGGTTTTCCACTGAATTCTGGAGATGTTGAGCTGTTCCATTAGTCGACTTTGATAGTCATTGGACACAAGTAGGTTGTACAACTCATCTAATGAATTCTTAGCACCTATAAAATTTGTTCCATTGTCGGAATACATCACTTGACAGCAACCACGACGGGATAGAAATCTCTTGAAACAATTGAGAAATGTTTCGGTTGACAAATCTGAGGCGAGTTCGATGTGAACTGCCTTGGTAGTTAAGCAAATGAAGAGGCAAACGTATGCCTTTCTACAACTTTTGATACCTCTACCCTTTGCCATAGTCACTGAGAACGGACCACAATAATCTACGCCTGTGTGGACGAAGGGTTTAGCACATTGTTGCACCCTGTATGTAGGTAGGTCCGCCATTTTGGCACTCACTGTATTGGGCTTTACCTTGAAACATGTGTTACACTTGTGAACACGCTTCTTTACCTCACTCCTACCAGAAAGGATCCAGTATCTCTGTCTCAACAATGATAACAGAAGGTAAGGACCTGTATGAAGATTCACTCTATGATAGTGATCTATGAGCAAGTTTACTACCTGATTGTTTTTAGGCAGCAAAATGGGGTGACACTGCTCATATCCTAGCTGGGAATTATTAAGTCGACCACCGACCCGGATGATTCCGTTGTGGAGGAAGGGGTTCAACTTACTCACCAGGGGAGAACATAATTCGCCTTTCTGGAGTGCACGAATATCACTAGCAAAATGTTTTTGCTGGACAGATTTGATGACTCTGTCTTCAGCAACCTGAAGGTCACTCAATTCGATTGCTGATTTTTGAGGCAAGAGGTGAACAAATCTAAGTATGTAAACTACACAACGTAGGAACTTCGTCCAAGAGGAAAATCTCAATGACAAGTTTCCAATCAAATCCTCAGCAGTGTTGGTGTTAACCAAGGCACAAGTAAGCTCACTTTTTCTTGCTTCAAGATGAGTGCTTGGATCACTAACTGAGTAATCTGATAATGACCACTGTTCCTGGGGTAGAGTTAACCAAGGAGGGCCGTCATAAAACAATCTATGCTGAACAAGTTCAGATGGTAAAAGACCTCTAGAAACACAATCCGCAGGATTCTCCTTGCCTGCAACGTGATACCACTGTTTGGGATCAACATTGTGTTGGATTTTCGACACACGATTAGCTACAAAAGGAGCCCAACGATGAGGAGAAGAATGAATCCAATCCAGGGCTACTGTGGAGTCCAAGAAACAAAGTACTTGACTCAAGTTCACTAGAGGAGAAAATGTTTTCACTACACTTTGCATGAGGTTGGACAGTAATAAGCCAGCACACAATTCTAATCTGGGGATGGATTCCGTCTTGAGCGGAGCAACTTTCGACTTACTACACACCAATCCAACTGTCACTTCACCTGATGGTGACACGGATCTACTGTATATGACCGCGGCATAAGCTTTCTCGGAAGCGTCTGCAAAACCTATAAGCAAAATGGAATGCGTACTAGATAAATATAGTGGACGTGGGATCTTCAACTGAGACAATTCACACAATTGACTCTGAAAGAGTTGCCACCTGTCACACATGTCGGTGGGTGGGGATTCATCCCAGTCTATTTTCTCCTTCCACAAGTCTGAAATGAGAAGTTTACAACACAGAATGGTAGGTTGTAAAAATCCTAACGGGTCAAAGATAGTGCTGATTGCACTCAAAACTGAACGTTTAGTACATGGTCTGTCTGACCAATTCACATTGAAATAGAAATAGTCATCTAGAGCTTGCCACTGCAGGCCTAAAATCTTTATAGTCATGTCGCTTTCAAAATTCACATGTGCAGACAAACGATTGTCTTCGGGAATGGACTGTAGTAATGGTTGGGAATTAGTAGACCACTTGACTAATTCAAAGCCACCTGACTGGCAAATGTTCACCATTTGAGTTTGTAACTCTTGTGCTTCACTTATGTTTTCTACTGAACACACAAAATCGTCCATATAGAAATTGGTACAAACCCTAGGGCTGGCAACTGGGTATTTCTCAGCCTCATCTATTGAGAGCTGTTTGAGAACGCGTTGACTAAGGTAAGGGGATGGTTTTACACCAAATACTACACGATTCAATTCATAAGTTTGAATAGGACCATCAGGAGTTGATCTCCACAAGATCCTCTGGTACTTATGATCGTCAGGATGCATCAGTACTTGACAGAACATTTTCTTAATATCTGCTGTCATGGCAATGGAGTGCATTCTAAACTGAAGTAAAATAGATAACAATTCAGTGTACAATTTCTCACCTGTGTAGAGAATATCATTAAGACTCTTTCCTGACGTTGTTTTACAACTTGCATCCATGACACAACGTACCTTGGTTGTGACCTTGTCAGGCCTGACCACAGCATGATGTGGTATGTAATAACCACCCTCTGACTCATCTGTGATGAGAGTCAGAAATCCCAAGTCAATAAACTCTTGAATAGCTGCATGATATTTGTCATGCAAGTCCTCACATGTTGATAATTTTTTCTCAAGAGAGAGAAACCTACGTCTAGCTATCTCTTTGGAGTTGCCTAGCACAGAGGGAGGCTCACAAAAGGGGAGCCTAACACAATAGCGACCAGATGTGTCGCGTGAGTGAGTCAATTGGAAGAACTCCTCACAGATTTTGTCATCCTGATTCAAATATTGAGGTTGTGGCACCTCTTCTAATTCAAAGAACTTACTTAATGTTGTCTCCAATAATGGCTGCTCAAGAAAGCCACAAAAGGGCTCAGGTACACTGTGAGCTAATATAGGGACACTACCCATGACAACATAGCCTAGACTAGTCCTGATAGCTATGGGAGCCTGAGCTGAACCCGTCACCTTGCCTGACTCGAGAACCTGAGCAAATAAGTTTGCACCTATGATACCATGCACCACACCTGGCTTATGGAACTCAGTGTCTGCCAGGGGCAAGCCTGTGAGATGTGTGAGATGCTTGGTGTCTAACGCACATGATGGTATCTTGTCCAAAATTTGACTGACAACATAAGCTTCTGTTGAGTATTTGACATTGTTTGTCAAATGTGAAGTAAAAGTGAAACTAGTTGTACCTTTGACAGCACTAGTACTGCCACAAATTCCTTTGACGGAGGCAGGCACCTTACTAACCACTAAACCTAACTCTCTGGCTGCTGCCTGGGAGAGAAATTGAGATTGACTCCCACTATCTAATAACATTCTCATGGAATGAATTTGACCCACATGATCAAAAATGTTTACCTTGACAGTACCTAATAGCACTGTGGTTTCCACTACACCACTGCTCTCTGTCGAGTGGGTGCACATTGATAAGGTTGAAGGTTGAGAAGTCTCCACACGAGAATTACCCTCACCTGTCCCATTGGAATGGGGATCACAAGCATTGGATGCTGAACTATGAACCACACCACTGTTTCTGAAAACATTAGGATTAGGTTGACTATCAAAATGTAACAAGGAATTGTGTCTCATGTTACACTTACCACAATTTGTTTTGAGTCTACAGTCTTGGAGTCTGTGTTTTGGACTCAAACAATTAAAACATATGCCCTGAGATTTGACAAAACTATGGCGTTGTGTCACTGGACTATGCTTGAATTTCTCACACATGTACAAGGGATGCTTTTGTTTGTTACAAAATAAACATGCATTGAATGTATGAGTCACACTATGACTAGGTTTGTCATTCACAATAAAGGAATGTGTTACCTTTGGCTTGCTATACGAGGTACCTGATTTGGGACCGCTAGAAAAACTAGACCCTTGGATGCCTCGTAGCACCTTCACATGGTCTTTCACAAATGATAAAAGATTGTCGAATGTAGGTATAGGAATATCCTTAGAACACAATTGATATTGCCTTGCTGTCTCACTGTCTAATTTAGAGGCACCTATGTAACCTAGCATGAAGCCTGAGAGATCTCTAATGTTGAGGGTTTGAAGTCCCTTTACAGCTGCACAATACTTATCTAAGAAATTGTTAAGTTGGTCCACTGTTTCTCCCTTGAGGGGTTTGAAACTCAATAACTGATCTATGTAATAAGAAGCTAATGTACGTTGATCATTATACCGGTCAACGAGTGAGTCATAGATACACTGATAATTGTCCCCAGTGGCAGGTGTACCTGAAATCATGGACAAAGCCTTACCACTCAACTTGCTAACCAAGTACTGAACCTTCTGATCATTGGTCAGTGTGGCATTGTTGTGTATCATGGACTTGAAACTCTGAAAGAAAACTTCCCATTGAAACAAATTCTCACCATCAAACATGGGTAAATCTAGGGTTGGTAATTTTACCTTGGGAGATTCAACTACAGAACTAGAAGTTGGTTTGTCCTTTAATTTGTCCTGTATGGACTGAACATGCCCTAGAATTTCCAAAAATGACTCCACACTTTTGAAGTCTGGTGTATACTTGTCAGGGTCAAGTTCCATACTAGCGGAGTTAATTTCACTCACCGTTTCAACAAATGCTTGTCTCACATAATCCAAATTTTGACATTTGGCTTTGAATGCCTTTTGAGAGGTTGCATCTTTCAAACCAGTTCTCTCATTGTACAGTGTTTGCACATATGAGAAGTATGACTCACGTTTAGCAATCAAACATTTCAACTTAGCCTCCAGTTTGGTACTCATGGCTGAATAATAAAAGCACAATGTAATTTGAACAAGAAAAATCAACAAAATCAAAATAATTTTAAAAAGCATGGACCTAACCTCAAAACCCACCTGCACTCAACTGACCTCTTGGTGAGGATAAATCACAATAAAATTGAACTAAAATTCATAATTAACCACAAGAAACACAGATTTCAATGTTTGAAATCAAATATCATTGTTTGATATTGGCTTTGGCATTTTTCCACTTGAACTACAAGCACTTGTTGCACTTGAGTCCACTGAACCATGTGGAGGTTCATTTGCACAATGGGTGTGCATCATTCACAAAATCACAAAGAAAAATACAAATACATATCAAATTGTTGAAAGCAAATTCCCACACACTTGAATTCTTGAATTCAGATATCCACGGCCTGATGGACCAAAAAATGGATGATTTAAATTGCAAAGGAGGTCGCTGGAGTTTTTGCTCTATAAAAATGAAGTGTCTGATAAACACAAAAGAATAGGGAATTTTATGCTTACCTGGTTGGTGGTAAGTTCAACTTTTTAATAGGGTACTTATCTGACTGAAGTGAAAAACGGGATAGGAAGAGAGAGGGATGGAGAAGGACTTCAGCCCAATCTGATGGAGTTCTATGGGCGAACCTTGGCTATTTGAAGAGCTTTTTCAATCACGCAAGAAAATGGTGTGCACTGGACAATGACTTGAACGAGAAGAAGCCAAAAAAAAAAAAGATGGGTTTTTTGTTTGTTGTTATCAACGAGAAAATATTTTTTCCTCGTTGAAATAATCAGTCAGGCTGATTTTAAAATACGTGAGTGGCGCGAATTCAAAAATAAATATTCACGCACCAAGTGGTAACAATTGTTCAACCACGATAAAGGGGCATTAACTATTGACAAAAAATAAAGGTCCAAAAGCCTATCAAATTATGTAAACAGAAATAGAAATATCGCAGATATCATATAAACGATCCCCTAAAAATAAAAGGAAAACTAAAAACTGACGCTTCAAAATAATAAATGGGAACTACTTGATGTAGTAAAACAACACTAGAAATAACAAAAGGAAAAAATGAATGAATGCCATCACCAAAACACAAAAATGATAATTGTAAGAAATTATCAATCAAATTACTGGGACGGGAGTGGGCACAGTTTTACCACAGGTCGCTTCAGGCAGCCGCCTTTCGTCTTGACCAAAACCGTACGGATTACTCCGTCCTTACCAGGATATACTTCCTGGACCACACCAAGAGGCCAGCTCAGCACAGGTGAATTATCCTGTACAATAATCACAACATCACCCACCTTGACGGGATGTTGATCAGAGTTCCACTTTTCTCTACTTTGCAGTTGGTGCAGATATTCCTGCGTCCAACGCTTCCAATAACATTGAACCAACTGGTCAAGCAGTTGATGTCGACTCACATGACTGAGGGTACTAACGTCTTCAGCAGGTAACCACTTGAGTGGCTCCGAATGAAGAAAATGAGCTGGTGTCAATACTGACAATGTATCTGGGTCAGCACTTAGCTGACATAATGGCCTCGAATTGAGCAAGGCCTCAATCTGAGTTAACACGGTTGTGAACTCTTCAAAAGTAAGAATTTGTAATCCTACTACACGCATGAGATGCGCCTTCATGGGACGCATCTGACTTTCCCATATCCCACCCATGTGTGGCGCATGAGGAGGAATGGTTTTCCACTGAATTCTGGAGATGTTGAGCTGTTCCATTAGTCGACTTTGATAGTCATTGGACACAAGTAGGTTGTACAACTCATCTAATGAATTCTTAGCACCTATAAAATTTGTTCCATTGTCGGAATACATCACTTGACAGCAACCACGACGGGATAGAAATCTCTTGAAACAATTGAGAAATGTTTCGGTTGACAAATCTGAGGCGAGTTCGATGTGAACTGCCTTGGTAGTTAAGCAAATGAAGAGGCAAACGTATGCCTTTCTACAACTTTTGATACCTCTACCCTTTGCCATAGTCACTGAGAACGGACCACAATAATCTACGCCTGTGTGGACGAAGGGTTTAGCACATTGTTGCACCCTGTATGTAGGTAGGTCCGCCATTTTGGCACTCACTGTATTGGGCTTTACCTTGAAACATGTGTTACACTTGTGAACACGCTTCTTTACCTCACTCCTACCAGAAAGGATCCAGTATCTCTGTCTCAACAATGATAACAGAAGGTAAGGACCTGTATGAAGATTCACTCTATGATAGTGATCTATGAGCAAGTTTACTACCTGATTGTTTTTAGGCAGCAAAATGGGGTGACACTGCTCATATCCTAGCTGGGAATTATTAAGTCGACCACCGACCCGGATGATTCCGTTGTGGAGGAAGGGGTTCAACTTACTCACCAGGGGAGAACATAATTCGCCTTTCTGGAGTGCACGAATATCACTAGCAAAATGTTTTTGCTGGACAGATTTGATGACTCTGTCTTCAGCAACCTGAAGGTCACTCAATTCGATTGCTGATTTTTGAGGCAAGAGGTGAACAAATCTAAGTATGTAAACTACACAACGTAGGAACTTCGTCCAAGAGGAAAATCTCAATGACAAGTTTCCAATCAAATCCTCAGCAGTGTTGGTGTTAACCAAGGCACAAGTAAGCTCACTTTTTCTTGCTTCAAGATGAGTGCTTGGATCACTAACTGAGTAATCTGATAATGACCACTGTTCCTGGGGTAGAGTTAACCAAGGAGGGCCGTCATAAAACAATCTATGCTGAACAAGTTCAGATGGTAAAAGACCTCTAGAAACACAATCCGCAGGATTCTCCTTGCCTGCAACGTGATACCACTGTTTGGGATCAACATTGTGTTGGATTTTCGACACACGATTAGCTACAAAAGGTGCCCAACGATGAGGAGAAGAATGAATCCAATCCAGGGCTACTGTGGAGTCCAAGAAACAAAGTACTTGACTCAAGTTCACTAGAGGAGAAAATGTTTTCACTACACTTTGCATGAGGTTGGACAGTAATAAGCCAGCACACAATTCTAATCTGGGGATAGATTCCGTCTTGAGCGGAGCAACTTTCGACTTACTACACACCAATCCAACTGTCACTTCACCTGATGGTGACACGGATCTACTGTATATGACCGCGGCATAAGCTTTCTCGGAAGCGTCTGCAAAACCTATAAGCAAAATGGAATGCGTACTAGATAAATATAGTGGACGTGGGATCTTCAACTGAGACAATTCACACAATTGACTCTGAAAGAGTTGCCACCTGTCACACATGTCGGTGGGTGGGGATTCATCCCAGTCTATTTTCTCCTTCCACAAGTCTGAAATGAGAAGTTTACAACACAGAATGGTAGGTTGTAAAAATCCTAACGGGTCAAAGATAGTGCTGATTGCACTCAAAACTGAACGTTTAGTACATGGTCTGTCTGACCAATTCACATTGAAATAGAAATAGTCATCTAGAGCTTGCCACTGCAGGCCTAAAATCTTTATAGTCATGTCGCTTTCAAAATTCACATGTGCAGACAAACGATTGTCTTCGGGAATGGACTGTAGTAATGGTTGGGAATTAGTAGACCACTTGACTAATTCAAAGCCACCTGACTGGCAAATGTTCACCATTTGAGTTTGTAACTCTTGTGCTTCACTTATGTTTTCTACTGAACACACAAAATCGTCCATATAGAAATTGGTACAAACCCTAGGGCTGGCAACTGGGTATTTCTCAGCCTCATCTATTGAGAGCTGTTTGAGAACGCGTTGACTAAGGTAAGGGGATGGTTTTACACCAAATACTACACGATTCAATTCATAATTTTGAATAGGACCATCAGGAGTTGATCTCCACAAGATCCTCTGGTACTTATGATCGTCAGGATGCATCAGTACTTGACAGAACATTTTCTTAATATCTGCTGTCATGGCAATGGAGTGCATTCTAAACTGAAGTAAAATGGATAACAATTCAGTGTACAATTTCTCACCTGTGTAGAGAATATCATTAAGACTCTTTCCTGACGTTGTTTTACAACTTGCATCCATGACACAACGTACCTTGGTTGTGACCTTGTCAGGCCTGACCACAGCATGATGTGGTATGTAATAACCACCCTCTGACTCATCTGTGATGAGAGTCAGAAATCCCAAGTCAATAAACTCTTGAATAGCTGCATGATATTTGTCATGCAAGTCCTCACATGTTGATAATTTTTTCTCAAGAGAGAGAAACCTACGTCTAGCTATCTCTTTGGAGTTGCCTAGCACAGAGGGAGGCTCACAAAAGGGGAGCCTAACACAATAGCGACCAGATGTGTCGCGTGAGTGAGTCAATTGGAAGAACTCCTCACAGATTTTGTCATCCTGATTCAAATATTGAGGTTGTGGCACCTCTTCTAATTCAAAGAACTTACTTAATGTTGTCTCCAATAATGGCTGCTCAAGAAAGCCACAAAAGGGCTCAGGTACACTGTGAGCTAATATAGGGACACTACCCATGACAACATAGCCTAGACTAGTCCTGATAGCTATGGGAGCCTGAGCTGAACCTGTCACTTTGCCTGACTCGAGAACCTGAGCAAATAAGTTTGCACCTATGATACCATGCACCACACCTGGCTTATGGAACTCAGTGTCTGCCAGGGGCAAGCCTGTGAGATGTGTGAGATGCTTGGTGTCTAACGCACATGATGGTATCTTGTCCAAAATTTGACTGACAACATAAGCTTCTGTTGAGTATTTGACATTGTTTGTCAAATGTGAAGTAAAGGTGAAACTAGTTGTACCTTTGACAGCACTAGTACTGCCACAAATTCCTTTGACGGAGGCAGGCACCTTACTAACCACTAAACCTAACTCTCTGGCTGCTGCCTGGGAGAGAAATTGAGATTGACTCCCACTATCTAATAACATTCTCATGGAATGAATTTGACCCACATGATCAAAAATGTTTACCTTGACAGTACCTAATAGCACTGTGGTTTCCACTACACCACTGCTCTCTGTCGAGTGGGTGCACATTGATAAGGTTGAAGGTTGAGAAGTCTCCACACGAGAATTACCCTCACCTGTCCCATTGGAATGGGGATCACAAGCATTGGATGCTGAACTATGAACCACACCACTGTTTCTGAAAACATTAGGATTAGGTTGACTATCAAAATGTAACAAGGAATTGTGTCTCATGTTACACTTACTACAATTTGTTTTGAGTCTACAGTCTTGGAGTCTGTGTTTTGGACTCAAACAATTAAAACATATGCCCTGAGATTTGACAAAACTATGGCGTTGTGTCACTGGACTATGCTTGAATTTCTCACACATGTACAAGGGATGCTTTTGTTTGTTACAAAATAAACATGCATTGAATGTATGAGTCACACTATGACTAGGTTTGTCATTCACAATAAAGGAATGTGTTACCTTTGGCTTGCTATACGAGGTACCTGATTTGGGACCGCTAGAAAAACTAGACCCTTGGATGCCTCGTAGCACCTTCACATGGTCTTTCACAAATGATAAAAGATTGTCGAATGTAGGTATAGGAATATCCTTAGAACACAATTGATATTGCCTTGCTGTCTCACTGTCTAATTTAGAGGCACCTATGTAACCTAGCATGAAGCCTGAGAGATCTCTAATGTTGAGGGTTTGAAGTCCCTTTACAGCTGCACAATACTTATCTAAGAAATTGTTAAGTTGGTCCACTGTTTCTCCCTTGAGGGGTTTGAAACTCAATAACTGATCTATGTAATAAGAAGCTAATGTACGTTGATCATTATACCGGTCAACGAGTGAGTCATAGATACACTGATAATTGTCCCCAGTGGCAGGTGTACCTGAAATCATGGACAAAGCCTTACCACTCAACTTGCTAACCAAGTACTGAACCTTCTGATCATTGGTCAGTGTGGCATTGTTGTGTATCATGGACTTGAAACTCTGAAAGAAAACTTCCCATTGAAACAAATTCTCACCATCAAACATGGGTAAATCTAGGGTTGGTAATTTTACCTTGGGAGATTCAACTACAGAACTAGAAGTTGGTTTGTCCTTTAATTTGTCCTGTATGGACTGAACATGCCCTAGAATTTCCAAAAATGACTCCACACTTTTGAAGTCTGGTGTATACTTGTCAGGGTCAAGTTCCATACTAGCGGAGTTAATTTCACTCACCGTTTCAACAAATGCTTGTCTCACATAATCCAAATTTTGACATTTGGCTTTGAATGCCTTTTGAGAGGTTGCATCTTTCAAACCAGTTCTCTCATTGTACAGTGTTTGCACATATGAGAAGTATGACTCACGTTTAGCAATCAAACATTTCAACTTAGCCTCCAGTTTGGTACTCATGGCTGAATAATAAAAGCACAATGTAATTTGAACAAGAAAAATCAACAAAATCAAAATAATTTTAAAAAGCATGGACCTAACCTCAAAACCCACCTGCACTCAACTGACCTCTTGGTGAGGATAAATCACAATAAAATTGAACTAAAATTCATAATTAACCACAAGAAACACAGATTTCAATGTTTGAAATCAAATATCATTGTTTGATATTGGCTTTGGCATTTTTCCACTTGAACTACAAGCACTTGTTGCACTTGAGTCCACTGAACCATGTGGAGGTTCATTTGCACAATGGGTGTGCATCATTCACAAAATCACAAAGAAAAATACAAATACATATCAAATTGTTGAAAGCAAATTCCCACACACTTGAATTCTTGAATTCAGATATCCACGGCCTGATGGACCAAAAAATGGATGATTTAAATTGCAAAGGAGGTCGCTGGAGTTTTTGCTCTATAAAAAATGAAGCGGGGATGCACTCACCCATGTGTGCAAATGAACCGTGCGCAGCGATGTGTCGCGTGTGGACTCAAGATGCAACAAGTGGCTTGTAGTTCACGTGGGAAATAATGCAATAGGGCAATATCAAAAGACAATGAGTATTT
>NW_007380253.1:0-6901 GCF_000475195.1 Diaphorina citri | reverse complement strand
CATGTTAAAGCCAAAAGAACAACTAGGTATTTCATTATTTATTCCCTTATTGTTCATGATGTAATTTCTGACCAATAAATTGTCCTACCTGTGGTATTTCACCATCACTAAATTGTACCTGTTATTTCAATTTCAGAACATGCCAATTTGGTCTAAACTAGAAACAGCCGAATACCACAGCCAAAGGAACTGTTCCAAATAATTGACAGCCATCTAGGATTTGGAAAGATACCAGGAGACATTGATATGTTTGACAACATTCCCACTTGAACCAACATACAGTTTCCTATGTAGAGGACTTTAAGAGGATGTCTTGAAATGAAGCAGCCAACAAGATTGAGTGTTTTAGCTAGTCATCAGTAACATTAGGAATTGTATCAAGGGATTTCTAGAAAATAAAAATCCTGGCTGACAGCTCTGTATTGGCAATATTAAATTCCCTCATTCATTGGTAGTCATAGCCCTTCTAAGGTGAATCTAGCAAGGTAACTGGGACACATATAAATGCGTTAAAAGACGATACTCTTAGCTGTTAGATCAAAATGTAGGTTTTTCCAGTTGAACACTATTAGGACTCCAAAATCTTGTTATTTACTTTTAATTTTACATGAATTTTTCAATTTTCATTTCATAATTCAGGCTTACCTTGGTTCCATATCCTGAGTTTAAGGAATTGAAATTTTATCTCTTTCTGATTGGGGGGGTTCAACCACAACTATTATTCTATAATTATTTAAGTATTACGTTGGTGATGATTTGGTAGTAAGATCTCTTTTTTAGGTACCTATTGATAAATAGGTTGAAAAAAGATTTTTTTTTTTTCCTTCCATTTGCTATCAATAGTGATGGAAATATCAGGCATATTTTTTGGCTCCTCGCTAGAGTCCTGTCAGGCCTATGCACCTGTAAGGCGCTTGTAGATACTGACCTCCTCATAAAACATTGATCTGTTGAAGTCTTTACTTTGGCTGATGGAGATGTTTTGCTATGAGTTGTATTTTGTTTATATAATTTAAATTCTTATTGTCTAGCTCATAATGCTTCCTGATCATTCTGCGTGAAGATCATTGTACTACAGGCTCTCAGCAATGGGATCGGTTTTGACCATACAGTGAAACAAAGACGTAGGTCTGATAGTATACTACACGTAACCAAATCACCCGATCCTCGATTGCTGCTGGAGTTTTATACATTTACTGATCTCTTCTCTTTTTTCAATATTTGCTTTTGCAGCCTCTGATCATGCCTCTAACTTCTGATTTTCATTCTATAGCTTCTCATTCATGTAGCGTCTATCACTGTTCTATATTTCAAATTAGTACTGTCCTGTTACCTTATTCATCTGGTGTTGTTGCACTCTACACTGCGTTGTGAGTTTATTGGTATGCCACCGTAATATATCTCCCACCATAGCTAGTCTAGATGACGCGCTCTTTCATTATCAATATTCTATGATCATGTTAAAATATTTCAGTAATGATATTTTTGAGTTCTTGTTGTAGGACCCGCTTGGTAATCTCTTCTTTGAGGATTATAGATTTGTGGTCTCTTTTGTGATTATTCCCTTCAATTCTCTCTATTGAAAAAATGTGGCTCTTCTATTCTGCCCTTTCCTTTCGCTTCACTACTATATAGTATGGTTGGATATCGTTTACCTGAAAGAAAACATCTATGCAATTATTCTAAAATGGTATTACTATTTCTTTGCATATTTTACTGTAATCTAATTATTGGAAAGAAAGTAGAAAGATTGAATAAATAACTTGTTTCTCGAGATAATAATATGAAAACTTCAAGTCATTTTGGGTTATGTTTAAAATTTGCAAAGGAGGTCGCTGGAGTTTTTGCTCTATAAAAATGAAGTGGTCTGATAAACACAAAAGAATAGGGAATTTATGCTTTACCTGGTGGTTGGTAAGTTCAACTTTTTAATAGGTACTTATCTGACTGAAGTGAAAACGGGATAGGAAGAGAGAGGATGGAGAAGACTCAGGCAGCGAATCTTAGATGGAGTTCTATGGCGAACCTTTGATTATTTGGAAGAGCTTTTCAATCACGCAAGAAAAATGGTGTGCACTGGACAATGACTTGAACGAGAAGAGAGCCAAAAAAAAAAAAACGGTTTTTGTTTTGTTGTTATCAACGAGAAAGATTTTTTTCCTCGTTGCAATAATCAAACAGCTGATTTTAAAAATATGTGAGTGGCGCGAATTCAAAAAATAAATATTCACCACGCCCCCCACCTTGAAAGAATGTGCTTTCAACAACAAAAAGGGGGCATAAACTATTGACAAAAATAAAAGGTCAAAAGCCTATGCAAAAAAATGGAAACAGAATGAAAAAAACCAGATATCACATACGATAAGACCAAGATTCTAACAAGGAATATTGCAGAACTATTGAATCAACCAGAGTCCAGTGATATCGTGCCTGTAGTTAACAATGCAAGGTACTATGCTTGCAGTATATCTTGGCATCATCTATGGTGCATGTATATGATTTAACAGAATTTCACGAGGATATCAAGTGCTATTTGTCAAAAACTCAAAAAAACCCGCATAAAGATAAATTCATCAGTTATTCCATTTAAATACTGCATACACCTTTGATATAAAACATCTTTATGAAAGAGAAACGATCCCCTAAAAATAAAAGGAAAACTAAAAACTGACGCTTCAAAATAATAAATGGGAACTACTTGATGTAGTAAAACAACACTAGAAATAACAAAAGGAAAAAATGAATGAATGCCATCACCAAAACACAAAAATGATAATTGTAAGAAATTATCAATCAAATTACTGGGACGGGAGTGGGCACAGTTTTACCACAGGTCGCTTCAGGCAGCCGCCTTTCGTCTTGACCAAAACCGTACGGATTACTCCGTCCTTACCAGGATATACTTCCTGGACCACACCAAGAGGCCAGCTCAGCACAGGTGAATTATCCTGTACAATAATCACAACATCACCCACCTTGACGGGATGTTGATCAGAGTTCCACTTTTCTCTACTTTGCAGTTGGTGCAGATATTCCTGCGTCCAACGCTTCCAATAACATTGAACCAACTGGTCAAGCAGTTGATGTCGACTCACATGACTGAGGGTACTAACGTCTTCAGCAGGTAACCACTTGAGTGGCTCCGAATGAAGAAAATGAGCTGGTGTCAATACTGACAATGTATCTGGGTCAGCACTTAGCTGACATAATGGCCTCGAATTGAGCAAGGCCTCAATCTGAGTTAACACGGTTGTGAACTCTTCAAAAGTAAGAATTTGTAATCCTACTACACGCATGAGATGCGCCTTCATGGGACGCATCTGACTTTCCCATATCCCACCCATGTGTGGCGCATGAGGAGGAATGGTTTTCCACTGAATTCTGGAGATGTTGAGCTGTTCCATTAGTCGACTTTGATAGTCATTGGACACAAGTAGGTTGTACAACTCATCTAATGAATTCTTAGCACCTATAAAATTTGTTCCATTGTCGGAATACATCACTTGACAGCAACCACGACGGGATAGAAATCTCTTGAAACAATTGAGAAATGTTTCGGTTGACAAATCTGAGGCGAGTTCGATGTGAACTGCCTTGGTAGTTAAGCAAATGAAGAGGCAAACGTATGCCTTTCTACAACTTTTGATACCTCTACCCTTTGCCATAGTCACTGAGAACGGACCACAATAATCTACGCCTGTGTGGACGAAGGGTTTAGCACATTGTTGCACCCTGTATGTAGGTAGGTCCGCCATTTTGGCACTCACTGTATTGGGCTTTACCTTGAAACATGTGTTACACTTGTGAACACGCTTCTTTACCTCACTCCTACCAGAAAGGATCCAGTATCTCTGTCTCAACAATGATAACAGAAGGTAAGGACCTGTATGAAGATTCACTCTATGATAGTGATCTATGAGCAAGTTTACTACCTGATTGTTTTTAGGCAGCAAAATGGGGTGACACTGCTCATATCCTAGCTGGGAATTATTAAGTCGACCACCGACCCGGATGATTCCGTTGTGGAGGAAGGGGTTCAACTTACTCACCAGGGGAGAACATAATTCGCCTTTCTGGAGTGCACGAATATCACTAGCAAAATGTTTTTGCTGGACAGATTTGATGACTCTGTCTTCAGCAACCTGAAGGTCACTCAATTCGATTGCTGATTTTTGAGGCAAGAGGTGAACAAATCTAAGTATGTAAACTACACAACGTAGGAACTTCGTCCAAGAGGAAAATCTCAATGACAAGTTTCCAATCAAATCCTCAGCAGTGTTGGTGTTAACCAAGGCACAAGTAAGCTCACTTTTTCTTGCTTCAAGATGAGTGCTTGGATCACTAACTGAGTAATCTGATAATGACCACTGTTCCTGGGGTAGAGTTAACCAAGGAGGGCCGTCATAAAACAATCTATGCTGAACAAGTTCAGATGGTAAAAGACCTCTAGAAACACAATCCGCAGGATTCTCCTTGCCTGCAACGTGATACCACTGTTTGGGATCAACATTGTGTTGGATTTTCGACACACGATTAGCTACAAAAGGTGCCCAACGATGAGGAGAAGAATGAATCCAATCCAGG
This sequence comes from Diaphorina citri, assembly GCF_000475195.1. NCBI lineage: Eukaryota > Metazoa > Arthropoda > Insecta > Hemiptera > Psyllidae > Diaphorina > Diaphorina citri. Next base: position 2,317 of record NW_007380253.1, on the reverse strand, counting down.
GCTACTGTGGAGTCCAAGAAACAAAGTACTTGACTCAAGTTCACTAGAGGAGAAAATGTTTTCACTACACTTTGCATGAGGTTGGACAGTAATAAGCCAGCACACAATTCTAATCTGGGGATAGATTCCGTCTTGAGCGGAGCAACTTTCGACTTACTACACACCAATCCAACTGTCACTTCACCTGATGGTGACACGGATCTACTGTATATGACCGCGGCATAAGCTTTCTCGGAAGCGTCTGCAAAACCTATAAGCAAAATGGAATGCGTACTAGATAAATATAGTGGACGTGGGATCTTCAACTGAGACAATTCACACAATTGACTCTGAAAGAGTTGCCACCTGTCACACATGTCGGTGGGTGGGGATTCATCCCAGTCTATTTTCTCCTTCCACAAGTCTGAAATGAGAAGTTTACAACACAGAATGGTAGGTTGTAAAAATCCTAACGGGTCAAAGATAGTGCTGATTGCACTCAAAACTGAACGTTTAGTACATGGTCTGTCTGACCAATTCACATTGAAATAGAAATAGTCATCTAGAGCTTGCCACTGCAGGCCTAAAATCTTTATAGTCATGTCGCTTTCAAAATTCACATGTGCAGACAAACGATTGTCTTCGGGAATGGACTGTAGTAATGGTTGGGAATTAGTAGACCACTTGACTAATTCAAAGCCACCTGACTGGCAAATGTTCACCATTTGAGTTTGTAACTCTTGTGCTTCACTTATGTTTTCTACTGAACACACAAAATCGTCCATATAGAAATTGGTACAAACCCTAGGGCTGGCAACTGGGTATTTCTCAGCCTCATCTATTGAGAGCTGTTTGAGAACGCGTTGACTAAGGTAAGGGGATGGTTTTACACCAAATACTACACGATTCAATTCATAATTTTGAATAGGACCATCAGGAGTTGATCTCCACAAGATCCTCTGGTACTTATGATCGTCAGGATGCATCAGTACTTGACAGAACATTTTCTTAATATCTGCTGTCATGGCAATGGAGTGCATTCTAAACTGAAGTAAAATGGATAACAATTCAGTGTACAATTTCTCACCTGTGTAGAGAATATCATTAAGACTCTTTCCTGACGTTGTTTTACAACTTGCATCCATGACACAACGTACCTTGGTTGTGACCTTGTCAGGCCTGACCACAGCATGATGTGGTATGTAATAACCACCCTCTGACTCATCTGTGATGAGAGTCAGAAATCCCAAGTCAATAAACTCTTGAATAGCTGCATGATATTTGTCATGCAAGTCCTCACATGTTGATAATTTTTTCTCAAGAGAGAGAAACCTACGTCTAGCTATCTCTTTGGAGTTGCCTAGCACAGAGGGAGGCTCACAAAAGGGGAGCCTAACACAATAGCGACCAGATGTGTCGCGTGAGTGAGTCAATTGGAAGAACTCCTCACAGATTTTGTCATCCTGATTCAAATATTGAGGTTGTGGCACCTCTTCTAATTCAAAGAACTTACTTAATGTTGTCTCCAATAATGGCTGCTCAAGAAAGCCACAAAAGGGCTCAGGTACACTGTGAGCTAATATAGGGACACTACCCATGACAACATAGCCTAGACTAGTCCTGATAGCTATGGGAGCCTGAGCTGAACCTGTCACTTTGCCTGACTCGAGAACCTGAGCAAATAAGTTTGCACCTATGATACCATGCACCACACCTGGCTTATGGAACTCAGTGTCTGCCAGGGGCAAGCCTGTGAGATGTGTGAGATGCTTGGTGTCTAACGCACATGATGGTATCTTGTCCAAAATTTGACTGACAACATAAGCTTCTGTTGAGTATTTGACATTGTTTGTCAAATGTGAAGTAAAAGTGAAACTAGTTGTACCTTTGACAGCACTAGTACTGCCACAAATTCCTTTGACGGAGGCAGGCACCTTACTAACCACTAAACCTAACTCTCTGGCTGCTGCCTGGGAGAGAAATTGAGATTGACTCCCACTATCTAATAACATTCTCATGGAATGAATTTGACCCACATGATCAAAAATGTTTACCTTGACAGTACCTAATAGCACTGTGGTTTCCACTACACCACTGCTCTCTGTCGAGTGGGTGCACATTGATAAGGTTGAAGGTTGAGAAGTCTCCACACGAGAATTACCCTCACCTGTCCCATTGGAATGGGGATCACAAGCATTGGATGCTGAACTATGAACCACACCACTGTTTCTGAAAACATTAGGATTAGGTTGACTATCAAAATGTAACAAGGAATTGTGTCTCATGTTACACTTACCACAATTTGTTTTGAGTCTACAGTCTTGGAGTCTGTGTTTTG
>NW_007380252.1:22605-27447 GCF_000475195.1 Diaphorina citri | reverse complement strand
GTAGAATACTCTACCAATTGACTTGGCAACATACCTCTACTTACACAATCACTGATGTTTTCCTTACCAGCGATATGATGAAAACACTCTGCACTTACGTTTTCCTGGATCTTAGACACACGGTTAGACACAAACTGATTCCAGCGGTATGGCGGGGATCGAACCCAGTCCAATACTACCTTCGAGTCAGAGAGGCAAAATATTTGTTTAATTTTGACACGAGCACTGTATGTATCGACGACAAGCTTCATTAGCTTGGAAAGCAGCAGTGCTGCACACAACTCTAGTCTGGGAATAGAGAGAGTTTTTAAAACAAGCTGGGTCCGTCCCTCCGGGAATTTTTTAGTCCGTAGTTTATTCGATCGTGATTAAAGAAAATCAGTACCTACGTACCTACCTAATTTGTTTAATAATAAACTTGAGAATAAAATTTTGAGTTCTATGTTGGCACACTATAATAAATCTAAATAAAAAAAAAATTGAGAACAAAAATTTCGGAACAGAATTCTATGTAAGATATGACCATGACATATTATCAGACGAGAAAGAAATAAGAAAAAATAAATAAAATAAAATAACTCGCGATTATAAACCTTCAAAGATATCCGAATTTTTCGTATAGTGTACCGAATTTTTTGCATGCGAGTATACAAAAATGAATAAATAAAAAACCAAGGCCAAATTCAAAAGCTGCTGTACTGTACAAGGACCTTTTTTTAAGGGAATAAAAGAAAAGTTTTCCCTCAACACATTTTTACATTTTTTGGCCCCTCCTCTCTCTCTCTCTCTCCTCCCTTTCTTTCTCTCTGCCTCTCTCTCTCTCTCTCACCCTTCTCTCTCTCTCTCTCTCTCTGGAACACAAATATTCGTGCTTTTGTGTTAAAGGAACTCTCTCTCTTTACTTTCCTTTCCTGTATTTTTCTCTTTCTTTTCCTCTCTCGCTCTCTCTTTCCTCTCTCTCTCCTTTTCTTTCTCTCTCTTTCTCCTTTTTCGACTCTCTTTCTCATTCGTCTTCTTTCTCCCTTCCTTCCAGGAAAATAAAGGAAAGAGTTTTTGGAAATAAAATAAAAAATAAAACTGGTGCTTCAAGCATTTACTTAGAACTTTTTCTTTTTCCTCTCTTCTCTCTTTCTCCTTCCTCCTAAGTCTTCTTCCTGTCTCTTTCTCCCCCTCTCTTTCTCTTTCTTTCCTTTCCTCTTTCTCCTTCTTCTAATTCTCTCCTTCTCTCTCCTCCCTCGGTTGAAACTTCAGTTTATTAAAAATAATAATAATAATAATAATAATAATAATAATAAAAAAAAAATAATAATAAATAGATTTAAATCTTTTTGGGCTGCACTTTTCTTCAAGAGGTTTGATACAGGGAGATGTAAAAATATGGGCAGTCTTATCGTCTCGTAAATTAAATAAAGGAGGACCAGGAGAGGAGAAAGCCAGCTGCTCCAAGAACGAGCCCGGGTGGGGACCGAACCCGCTACTTAGCTTCCAATCCAATCCTTTTCTTTTTACCATCATTATTTAACAAAAAGAATAATGTAAATGCAGTTTCTTTGTGTTATTATGTCACAACTTGGGTGCTCACTGTTAAAATTTTAATAGCAGCTTTTAACATTAATTTTAGAATAAAAAAAAAAAAGGCAGCAAGGTACTCCAGTATTTTAAGTAGAAAGGAGATAGAGAGAGAGAGTAAGTAGGGAGAGAGAGAGAGAAAGAGAGAGAGAAGGAAAGGGAGAGAGGGGAGACATCTTTTCATTATTTCAAGTCATTTTCCCTCTTCTCTCTCCCTCTCTCTCTCTCTGTCTCTCTCTCTTTCCTTTCATGAAAAATAAATAAAACGATCAAAAAATGGATGGAGGATTTTTTTTTCTTTAAAAAAAAGGTGAAGAACCTAAAAAGAGAGAGAAAGAGAGAGAGGGGGGGGGGAAACCTTAGAAGAATAAAAGGATTATTCTCTCTCTCTCTCTCTCTCTCTCTTTTTCTTTCAACTCATTGCTTGTTTTTTCAAGATCTTTTCAATTTTTTTCTCTCTCCTTCTCTCCTTCTCTCTCTCCCTCTCTCTCTTGAGGAAAATTATTTATAAGAATCCCCTTTAAAATGTTAATTTCATTTTCTCTCTCATTTTTTCTTCTTTTTATACTTCTTCTTTTTCTTCTTCTTCTTCTTCTTCTTCTTCTTCTTCTTCTTCTTCTTCTTCTCTTTATTCTATAAGACGTACTTTCTCTTTTTTTCTCTTTTTAATTTTTCTCAGTCTTCCAACCCCTTCGTGTTCTCTTTATTTCCTCTCCTCCTCCTCCTCTTTCTTCTTAATCTTCTTACTATCAATTCTTCCTTCTCTTTCTTCTTGTTCCTATTCTTCTTTATAACTTTTAGTTCTTTTCTTCTCCTCCTTTTTAGTTCTTTCTCCTCCTTTTCTTGTCGAAGACTCTCTCTCTCTCTGTTTGTTTCTTCCGACTCTCTTTTACTCCCCTTTCGTTAGAAGGTAGTAAAAGAATCTCTTCCTTCTTTCTCTCTCTCCCACTCTATTTGCCCGTTTAGAGCATTAATTTTAAATGCAAATGATCAGTAGCAAGTAATTATAGTACAACTACACAGTGTTCTCAAACAAAATAGGGTTCCCATGTCCTCAATAGAAAGTATTGAGAACTGTGTGCTCCCAGCTCCCAGCAATCTTCATGTTGTTGAAAAACTAGGAGAAAATTTAACCTCTGGCACTGTCTGTTGCGGACTGAGCTACTAACAATCTTGTTAAAGAAGAGAACTCAAATTCTTCGAAGAAGAAGAAGGAGAATACGAAGAAGAAGAAAAAGGAGAAGAAGGAGGAGGGAAAGATAAATTTAACCTCTGGCACTGTCTGTTGCGGACTGAGCTACTAACAATCTTGTTAAAGAAGAGAACTCAAATTCTTCGAAGAAGAAGAAGAAGAAGAAGAAGGAGGAGAATACGAAGAAGAAGAAAAAGGAGGAGAAGGAGAAGAAAAAAGAGAAGGAGACAAAGAAGAAGAGGAAACAGGAGAAGGAGGAAGAGAAGAAGAAAAAGAATTAGGAGGAGGATAAGGAGAAGAAGAAGAAGAAGGATGAGGAGGAGGGGGATGAGGAGGAGAAGAAGAAGGATGAGGAGGAGAAGAAGAAGGAGGATGAGGATAAAAACAAGGTTGTCCTTAGTCTTGTTTATTTTCAGAGAAAATCCTCGATGACAAAACACGAGGAAATTGAAATCTCTCTCCTCCTCTTTCTTCTTTCTCATCTCTTCCCTTTGTTTCTCTCTATCTCTCTCCTTCCTTTGGTTCTTTTATATTCTTTTCTATTATCTTTCTCTTTCCTCTCTCTCTCTCTTTTCTCCTTCCTCCGTCCTATTTCACCTTCTTTCCTCTCCTTCTTCTACGCTTCTTTCTTTCTATTACCTTCTGTTCTTCTTCTCTTTCTCTCTCATTTTTTCTCTCTCTCTCTCTTTCACACTCATCAGATTTGTTTCTCTCCCTTTCTCTTTTTCTATTTATCCTTCTCTCCTTTCCTTCTCCCAGACTTTCTTTCTATCATTACCTTTTTTTCTTCTTCTCCTTCTCTTTCTTCTTTCTTTCACACATATCACACTCGTTTCTTTATCTCTCTCTCTCTCTCCCTTTGTTTCTCTCTCTTTCTCTCTTATATATTACACCCACTTATTACATTCTATCTTCATTTCTATCACTTTCTAATCTTCTCTTTTCTCTCTCTCTCTCTGACACACATCACAATTGTTTCTTTCTTTTCTCTCTCTCTCTCATACATTACACCCAATTATTTCAATCTATCTCTATTTCTATCACTTTCTAGTCTTCTCTTTTTCTAATATTTCTCTCTCTTTCACACACATCACACTCGTCTCTCTCTCATTCATCACACCCACTTATTACACCTATATCTGTCTTTGTTTAGTTCGAAGAGTGTTTCCAACATTGACTAATGTCATAGGTGAACGTGTAGGTGAGAGAGAGAGAGAGAAGAAAATGAAGGGAAGTACGTAGATAATGGATAAAGAAAAAAAGAAAAATATATAATAATATTTGGAAGTGAACGACACAAAAAAAAGAAACTCTATCAGCAATTAAATAACAAAGAATTAACCATCTCATAGGAATGAGGCTAGAGAAAAGTAGACAGAAAACAAGGAGAAGGAGCGAGAGAAGAGAAGAGGAAGAGAGAGAGAGAGAGAGAGAGAGAGAGAGAGAGAGAGGGCGAGGGAAATATCAAAAAGTGAAAGAGAAAAAAAAAAACGGAGAGAGAAAGGTAGAAAAAGATATAGGGGGACAAGGTAGAAAGAGAGGGAGGGAGGTAATGGAGGAGTGAGAGAGAGAGAGAGGGAGCGACAATGTCCCAATTGTTTCAAAATCATACTTAATATCAAGATTAATGATGTCCTCATTAGAGCGAGCGAGAGAGAGAGAGAGAGAGAGAGAGAAAGAGAAAGTAGTGGAGTGAGAGAGATAGAAGAGGAGAGATACTATAGCGATTAGAGAAGATAAGGGGAAGAGGAAAAGAGAGAGAGAGAGAGAGAAAAGGTAAAAATAACAAGAGAGAGAGAGAGAGAGAAAAGGTAAAAATAACAAGAGAGAGAGAAAGAGAGAGAGAGAGAGAGAAAGTAGTGGAGTGAGAGAGATAGAAGGGGAGAGATACTATAGCGATTAGAGAAGATAAGGGGAAGAGGAAAAGAGAGAGAGAGAGAGAGAAAAGGGAAAAATAACAAGAGAGAGAGGGAGAAAAAGAGAGAGAGAGAGAGCGAAAAGGGAAAAATAACAAGAGAGAGAGAAAGAGAGAGAGAGAGAGAGAGAAAGAGAAAGAGAGAGAGAGAGAGAGAGAAAGAGAA
>NW_007380252.1:10790-22595 GCF_000475195.1 Diaphorina citri | reverse complement strand
TTAGGTATTATTTCTCATATTACTATAATTTCTAATGTTGAATACCGTAAAAGTCGCAGGAAAATACCTTTTCGGAAACTTTTGAGCTTGTTGAAGAGAAAAATTACATGCCTCGGTGGCGTAGTGGTCAAGACGCTCGCCTGGTTCTCAGGAGGGCGTGGGTTCGATCCCAGCCGAGGTATGGCATTTTATCCTCATTTATTTGAGAGTTTGACCACATAATAATGGAGCTCTAAGGGTTAGGTGGTAGAGAATGCCCAAGGCGTTAACCTCGCCTAGTGGTTGCCTTCCACTCAAGAGTCTATTATTATTATAAAAATTAGTGGAGATGACAAAACTACCATTCTCTTTTACATTAGAAACTGAGAGAGAGATAATACAGAAGAAGGAGAGAGAGAGAGAGAGAGAGAGAAGAGGGAGAGGAATAGAGTTCTCTATCTGCCTAAAAGAGGAGAAAAAAAAAGAGAACGAGGAAAAAAAAAGAGATATAAATACACAAAGAAAGGAGGGAGAGAAGAAGCGGGATGAACGACTAATGTCATAGAGCGAAGCGACGGAATTTCTTATAATATTACAATATTTTTGAATACCGTGACTTGATGTGCAGTAAAAACTTTTGAACTTCTTAAAACTGAGAACACTTAAAAGTAGTGGAGATGACAAAACTCCCATTCTCTTTTACATTAGTATCTGAGACACAGGGTCTCTCTCTAAGAGAGGAAAAAAGAGAGAACGAGGGAAAGAGAAAAAAAGTAAAAAGTAATAGAAAGTAAAAAAAAAAGATATATCTCTCTCTATCTCTCTCTCTTCGTTTTTCAAAAGAATACTACAAAAAGAAATTAGGGAGAGAGGGACTGTGAGGAAAATGAGCAAGGAAAAGAAAAAAAAATAGAAGAGAGAGAGGGGGAGAGAGTGAGAGAGATAAAACTCAAGTATGTAGTCGGTATAGTATTATTTGATAACCTTTTAACACAAGGCAACATAAAAATGTAAGAAGAAGAAGAAAAAAAAAGAAAGAAAAAGAAGAGGGAAAAGAAGCAGAAGAACAAGAAGAAGTAGAAGAAGAGGAAGAAGAAGAAGAAGAAGAAGAAGAAGAAAAAGAAACATTTAGCAGCCTCATTATACGTCATGGTTGGGTGACCGAGACTACTCTCTCTCTCTCTCTCTCCCTTTCTCACCCCTTCTCTCTCCCACACACTTTTATATCTCTCTCTCACACACAATTTTTTATCTCTTTTTTTTTCTCCTCTTTTTTTATTCATTTTTCTCCTCTCTCTTTTTCTCCCTCTCTCGTTTTTTCTTTATTAGTCTTATCTTTTATCTATTTTTACTTTTTTAGTCTCCCCCCCTCTCTCACACTCTCTTTCTTTCTCTCTCTCTCTCTCTTTTTCTCTCTCGTTTTTTTTTCTTTATTAGTCATTCCCCTTCTCTCTTTTCCCTTTTTCTTTGTGTCTTCCTCTCTCTCTCTCTCTCCCTCCTTAGGGGCGGTTTACATTACAAACTTGACTTCCTTCTTTACAAATGTCTTCGTTTTCTCACAAAGCCTTTTTTTCTCTATCTCTGTCTCTCTCTATTTTTTTTTTTCCTTCTTTCCTCCTCCTTTCTCTCTCTCGACTTACCCCTCTTTTTCTTTTTTTCTTCCGTCATACTCTTTTCCCGTTTCTTCTTTTTTCTCTCCTCCTACTGCTCTTTTCTCTCTCTCTCTCTCTCTCTCTTGTTTCAATTAAGATGCATGTAATATTTCATTATTTACCTTTAAAAATACGTCTTCTTTTAACAAGCACAACAGCATACTTTTTAAGCATACGCGAACAACAAGTTAAAGCAAGACAGAGTCTGTTAACTGGTACAAAGAAAAATGCAAAGAAGAAATAGGAAGAGGAAATTGATTGATTGATTGATTGATTAAATGATACTTTATTTTACATTTTTTGAATATACAAATGAAAACGTCCCTAAGCTAAGTCTAACTACTTGTAATGGGATGTCCTCTCTACTCACTAACTAAGAGAGAGAGAGAGAGAGAGAGAATGAAAGGACATTACCCTCCAAAATAATTCGTTTTGTAGCTTGAGGATCGCAGGTTCAATCCGAACATCCTCCCTAAAATAAATAAATTACCTTGCTTTACTGCCGGGTTCTGACAGGCTCAAGCCGGGTTCCCCAGACAAAAACAAATAAACAAAATAAGACTAAAGATGTAAAACCAGCCTAGTTAGGTTGGTTGGTAGAGCGACCTTGTAAGCGCCTGATCCAGGGTTCAATATCAGCCTGGGACTCACATTATTCTGAATAGATGAGGTTCGTTCTCGGAATTTCCTATTATTCTGTCTTTCTTCTTCGCTTTCGGGACGATAAAACCTCAAAGAAGAAAGAGGACGAGGAGATAAAAGGAGGAGGAGGAGAAGAAGAAGAAGAAGAAGAAGAAGAAGAAGACGAAGACGACAACAAAGCCTACCTCTTTTGAAAGCCTGATGGCGTAGGAGAGAGAGAGAGGAGGAGAAAAAGACGTTAGAAAAAGAGGGAGAGAGAAATAGCAGGAAGTGAAACAGACATACAAGGATTAAAACTAAAATATAAGAGAATAAAGAAGGAAAGAAATAGAGAGAGAGAGAGCATTTCATTTTCCAAGTTAAAAACTAAAAAGATAAGAAACTTTACACCTTCCTGCTCTCTCTCTCCTTTCTCTTTACATATCTCTTTCTTTCTCTATGTAGTATATTATCTCTATCTTTTTCTTTTCCCCCCTCTCTCCTTCTTTCAACCTTTTCTCTCAGACTCCCCCTCTTCCATCTCTCTTCTTCTTCTTCTTCCTCTTCCATCTTCCATCTCTCTTCTTCTCCCTTTATTTAACATTGTCTATCTCATTTCCTCTGCATTCATCTCGATTTCAAAAGATGTCGTGCGAGAGAGAGAGAGAGAGAGAGAGAGAGAGAGAGAGAGAGAGCGAGAAATGGAGAGACGGAAAACAAGGGAGAGAGAGGAAGGGAAAGAGAGAGAAAGGGGGAACGTGACATAAAAAAAAGAGAGAGAGACGAAGTTAAGAAAGGAGAGAGAGAGACGAAGTTAAGAAAGGAGAGAGAGAGACGAAGTTAAGAAAGGAGAGAGAGAGAAGGAAAGAGGGGGGGGAGAAAGAGAGGGGAGAGAGAGGAGCGCTATGAATTCTATAGAAAAGGTTAAATTAGGGGTAAAATGACACTAATTGAAAAAGTCCCTAGTTTCTAGCTTTTTCCCCCTCTCTATCATCCGTTTTCCCTCCCCTCTCCCCCCCTCTAGTTTCTTTTCCTTCCCCTCTACCCCTTTCCCATCAGTTTTGCATCGAGCGATGCAAGTTGAAAGTTTCAACTCGATTATTTTTCCTTTTATTTATTTTTTATTCGAATGGTTTTGCAAAGTCCATGAAATAGAAATAGAGGATATGCATTTGGGTGATTATCATGAATGAAAGGTCGATTCCTATGTAAACAGTAGTGTTATGGCCTTCGTTAGATTATGATAATTTTACACTAGTGGACTGTATCACAGAAAGGAGATGTCCGTGCATTGTGATAGTCCAAGCCCATTTTCAAGAGAAACAATTAAAAGACACAAAATAATGGAACATGCAAAGGCTTACCTGCAGTAATCTTCTTTTATTGAACATAATAAAATTTCCTAATCTTACCCACACGTAACCAAGGAGGAAAAGGAGAGAGTGTTACGTCCCTATAAGCTACGCGAACGCAAAACCCTTGAAGTTTTGTCTTTTCAGTAGGTACTTTTATTTACAACAAATTGAGGGGAAAATGCCTCGGCCGCACGACTTTTGACGGTTAAATGTTCACCAAAAGGCTTCTCAAAGTAAAAGGTTTATGATAGGTTCTAGACGAACTTCACCAAAAAATTGACACTATACTAGACGCATAGGTAAAATTCACAGAGACAAAAGACACAGGAGCGTTGTTCACTCTTGGTAATCGAAATCAGAACTTTATGATAGGTTCTAGGCGAACTTCACAAAATTTGACACTACACTAGACGTATAGGTAAGATTCACCGAAGCAAAGGACACAAGAGCGCTATTGACTCGTTGGTAACCACAAGAGAACTGAAGCTGTATCGCCTGTTGACGTTTCACCAGGCTCAAGCGGTACGAAATTTTGGTTTGATTCTACAAGTTTCGAGCGTGTCGGGTTAACCCATTCTGGATTAACCCTTATGGTCGTTTGGCCTCGACAATTCCCCCCCACCTTGAAAGGGTTAACTTTCAAAGATAGAAAAATTAATAAAGCAGTCAATGCAGACATGTTACATCCCAGCCAGGCTAAGCCTCAGTCTCAACCTACAGAACAAAATTGGATATCATGTCCCGAAACCAACACAAGAATTCTGATATTGCAAACAAATGTAATGAACAAAAAATTCAATTGAAAAATAGCAAAATATTGCAAAACCATTCACCAATTAACAAAATTGCAAAATGTAAAAAGAAGAATTGAAAGAATGCAAAATGCAAAATAGGAAATTTTATGTACACTATACACGAAAGACAGCACTCCTGTGAGACACTTGCAACTATTGAGAAATGGGACACACTTTGACACAATAGGTCTTTTGTAAGACCCTGTTTTGGTTTTGACGCATACAACGCGATCAATACACATCAGCACCAGGATAGACCCCGAGTGATTAAACCTTACATGCCACATCAATGGCGGCGCGAGATCGTCCTTCACTAACACAACCTGTCCTACGTGAACAGGATTCTGATCTGTATTCCACTTAGAACGAACCTGAAGATTATGAAGATACTCCTGACTCCATCTTTTCCAGTAAGTCTGGACTAGCTGATCCAACAACTGATACCTACGTAGACCACTGCTTGGTCTGTTCACCATATCTACAGCTGGGATATAATCCAAAGGATTAGAATGCAGAAAATGTGCAGGTGTAAGAACTTGCACATCATTTGGATCAGAACTCAAGGGACATAAAGGCCTTGAGTTAAGCAAACACTCAACTTGAGTCAACACTGTATAGAGCTCTTCATAAGTTAGGACTTGTGTCCCAATTACCTTCAATAGATGTTGTTTCACCATTCGAATATTGCCTTCCCATAGTCCTCCCATGTGAGGGCTCAGAGGGGGAAGGAACGACCATTTTATTCTACGTCTTTGTAACTCACCAGAGAGAGAATCATTGAAACTTTGAGATTCCAACAAGTTGTAGATCTCGTCCAATTGATTTCTAGCACCGAGAAAGTTTTTTCCACCATCGGAGTACATAACACTTACCGCGCCGCGCCTCGCTAGGAAGCGTTTGAACGCGGCCATAAATGCGTCCGTAGATAAGTCTGCAGCTAACTCTAAATGAATAGCTTTTGTACACAGACACACAAATATGCAAATATATGCCTTCTGAGAGATAACACCACGTCGCTTACCCATGGTCACATTGATGAACCCTGTATAATCGGTGCCTGTGTGCAGAAAGGGTTTGGATTCATTCACACGAGCTTTAGGTAGCTCACCCATCAAGGCACTAGACGCCTCGGGTTTGAATTTGAAGCAATGATTACATTTTCGCACACGTTGACGAACCACATTTCTACCGCCTAAGATCCAATATTTTTGTCTGAGTACACTGAGTAACAAGTGGGGCCCTGTATGAAGATTTATCCTGTGATAATATTCAATAAGAAGAGTGGTAACATGATGCTTACTGGGAAGCAATACAGGGTGTTTCTGTTCATACCCCAGGGAAGAATTGCTCAACCTACCCCCCACCAAAACCATACCATTGTGAAGAAAAGGGTTCAATTTTTGAATGGATGGAGAGCACACTTTATTACCTTTCAGATTATCAATTTCCTTGGCAAAGCATTCTTGTTGAACAGCTTTGAGTAACCTGGTTTCGGCTTCTTGCATGTCACAAGTTGTAATACGTACCCTACCATCTCTAGGAGGTAACAGTTTCAAAATCTCAACACATACACAATGGCATGTAGAAGTCTGAGCCAAGAGGAATGTCTCTTAGCTAATTCAAGCAACACATTAGGCTCAGGTTGAACGGTCACAAAAGCCCTTTTCTTTTCTTCCCTATCCACATCTTCACTGATACTAGACGTATCAAGATCTAGAGGCCACTCACTTACAGGGTGTTTCAACCAGTCTGGACCTGTTGTCCAGGTAGAATACTCGACCAATTGACTTGGCAACATACCTCTACTTACACAATCACTGATGTTTTCCTTACCAGCGATATGATATGGTATGCACTAAGGCAAGAAAAACACAACCTTTTCTGTGCCACACAATCATGCCTATTTGTTACAGACATGCTGAGGAATTTTTCACACCTGTACACTGGGTGTCTATCTGACTTCTGACACACTGGACACAACACTGGCTTTTCATTTGACATGAAAGCATGCTATATAGCACAGGCATATGCTTTTTCACTAGCGTCCCCAAACCCAACCAGAGTTACGTCACTGTCGAGATACACATCGATATGTCTATTGAAAGACATATTAGACAAGAGTGATAACTCTTGTTGAAACACATTCCACACGTCTTGTATATGAGCAGGAGGTGTAGAGTCCCACCCTATATTCTCTTGCCACAAATATTTGATAAGCAACTTGGCGTATAAAGTCACAGGTGCTATGAGGCCCAAGACATCAAAAATACTAGCTGTTAGTTTGAGCACATTTCGTTTGGTACACACTGTAGTTTTGATATTTACCTCAAACGAAAAGGAATCCGTTACAGGGTGCCACATAAGACCCAACACTTTCAAGGACGAGTCGTCCCACTTGAGACAGCTTTCAAGTTTGTCTTCGTCTGGTATTCTACTCAATAACGTGCTAGAATTAGATGCCCACTTAGACAGTTGGAACCCACCTGTTTTGAACATAGCCACTAGTTGTGACTGAAGTTCGCACGCTTCACTTTCACTAGACACAGAAGAACAAATGTCATCCATGTAGCTATCCACTTGCACTCTCTCACTAGCTAAGGGATAGTTATCACGTTCCATATTTGCTAACTCCTTCACACATCTCAAGGCAAGATATGGGGAGCAGGCTAAACCAAAGTACGAAATTTTGGTTTGATTCTACAAGTTTCGAGCGTGTCGGGTTAACCCATTCTGGATTAACCCTTATGGTCGTTCGGCCTCGACTTTATTTATCTCACTTCCTCCTCTCTCTCTCTCTCTCTCTCTCTCTCTCTCTCTATCTCTCTTGTTCTCTCTTCCTTACTCTTTCACTACCATTTTTGTACTTTGCTTTGCTCTCTCTATCTCTCTCTCGATTTACCTCTCTTTTTCTGTTTTCTTTCTTTTTCTGTCTGCTTCCTCTTTTTCTTTGTCTACGTCTTGTCATTTCTTTGATACTTCTTTTCCCCTGTCCTTCTCATTCTCGTCCTTGTTCTTGTCCTTTTCTTCTTTCTCTCTCTCCTCCTACTCCTCTTCTCTCTCTCTCTCTCTTGTCTCAATTAAGATGCATGTAATATTTCATTCTTTTTTCTTAACCTTTAAAAATACGTCTTCTTTTAACAAGCACAACAGCATACTTTTTTAAGCATACTCGAACAACAAGTTAAAGCAAGACAGAGTCTGTTAACTGGTACAATGAAAAATGTAAAGAAGAAATAGGAGGAGGAAGAAGAAGAAGAAGAAGAAGAAGAGAAAGAGGTGGAGTAGGAGAAGGAAAAGAAGAAGAGGGGGAGGAGGAGAAGAAAAGAAGAAGAAGAAGAAGAAGAAGAAGAAGAAGAAGAAGAAGAAGATGAAGAAGAAAATAATCAACTTGTTGTTAATGATGATGACATTGTTCAAGACTTGTATACAGTGAGTACATTACAATTAGTATTAGTACATTAGGAAGATTCTTCAGCTACATATTGCTAGGTTCTACATACAGGGTGCGCCAGAAAAACACTGACAACGGCTCAGGAAAATCAAAAAAGATTTTCCTTGTTATGTCCGATTTTTACGTTACGAAACACGCGGTTTTTGTCCGAAGAAATTTTGGAGCACAAGTTTCCATCTTTCCGGAAAACTTGCGCTTTATTCAAGGATCACAAGAGAGAGAGAGAGAGAGAGAGAGAGAGAGAGAGAGAGAGAGAGAGAGAGAGAGAGCGAGAAATGGAGAGAGATGGAAAACAAGGGAGAGAGAGGAAGGGAAAAAGATCGAAAAAGAGAGAGAAAAGGGAAGTGATATATAAGAAAGCGATAGAGAGGGAGAGAGAGAAAAGGGGAAAGAAGGAAAGAGAGAGAGAAAGAGAGGGGAGAGAGAGGAGCGCTATGAATTCTATAGAAAAGGTTAAATTAGGAGTAAAATGACACTAATTGAAAAAGTCCCTAGTTTCTAGCTTTTTCCCCCTCTTTATCATCTGTTTTCCCTCCCCTCTTCTCCCTTCTAGTTTCTCTTCCTTCCCCTCTCGCCCTTTCCCATTAGTTTTCCATCGAGCGAAGCAAGCTCAGAGTTTTAACTCGATTATTTTTCCTTTTATTTATTTTTTATTCGAATGGTTTTGCAAAGTCCATGAAATAGAAATAGAGGATATGCATTTGGGTGATTGCCATGAATGAAAGGTCGATTTCTAAGTAAAAAGTAGTGAAAAAAGCTAAATCTGAAGTCAAAACTCCTCAACAAAGGCCTTGTGTGGAAAAAAAAGTAACTTTAAAAGGTGGGAAATTCAATTTTTAATTTTCGTTCTAAAGCAAAAGTTCAAACAGTAGTGACGTCAAGATACAAGAAATGAGCAGAAACGGAAGCGCACAAACACATTACACCAGCGTTGCCTGCCAATAAAAATAATAATGAAAATAAATAATTATGTAAATAAATAAGCAGAAGCAGAAGAGTGTCATTATGGAAAAATGGAGTTCAAAGAAATGCATTTCCCCAGTTTATTACCTATTTATAAGGTACATAGGTACGTGATATTAAAAAAAAAAAAACATACCTAATAAATGCTTCATTTATTTTATATATATTTTTTTTGAGAGAGAGAGAGAATTTTCTCATCAACTAAGTAAATTGCTAGGTTCTACATATAATAGCACAATGTATTAGGAAAGTACATTCTCTTCCTCTTCTTCTTCTTCTTCTTCTTCTTCTTCTTCTTCTTCGACTTTTCCCATGTGCAGATGGGGTCGGCGGGCGTCTGTCGTGGGCCTCTCAATCATCTTTAGAGTGATCGCTTGAGGCCTGGTTTTGGCTAAACAAAATTTTCCGAGTGGGATGCCCTTCGCACTCAACCTTCGCTATTGATATAGCATAGGGAAATTTGGGCTAGTCTACTCCCTGTTTATAGTCCCCTAGCTAGACGCTGATCTACTCTCTGTTTATAGCCCCTCAGCCAGACTATTAATGCAGTACATTCTACATCCATTTTAGTACATTCTTTCTTAAGAAGACGGATTGTATTTTTATCAGTAGCAAGTAATTATAGTACAACTACACAGTGTTCTCAAACAAAATAGGGTTCCCATGTCCTCAATAGAAAGTATTGAGAACTGTGTGCTCCCAGCTCCCAGCAATCTTCATGTTGTTGAAAAACTAGGAGAAAATTTAACCTCTGGCACTGTCTGTTGCGGACTGAGCTACTAACAATCTTGTTAAAGAAGAGAACTCAAATTCTTCGAAGAAGAAGAAGGAGAATACGAAGAAGAAGAAAAAGGAGAAGAAGGAGGAGGGAAAGATAAAGGAAGAGGAGGAGAAGGAGAAGAAAAAAGAGAAGGAGACAAAGAAGAAGAGGAAACAGGAGAAGGAGGAAGAGAAGAAGAAAAAGAATTAGGAGGAGAAGAAGGAGGAGAAGAAGAAGGATGAGGAGAAGAAGAAGGAGGATGAGGATAAAAACAAGGTTGTCCTTAGTCTTGTTTATTTTCAGAGGAAATCCTCGATGACAAAACACGAGGAAATTGAAATCTCTCTCCTCCTCTTTCTTCTTTCTCATCTCTTCCCTTTGTTTTTCTCTATCTCTCTCCTTCCTTTGGTTCTTTTATATTCTTTTCTATTATCTTTCTCCTTCCTCTCTCTTTCTTTTTTTCTTCCTCTCTCTCTTTTCTCCTTCCTCTGTCCTATTTCACCTTCTTTCCTCTCCTTCTTCTACGCTGTCTTTCTTTCTTTCTATTACCTTCTGTTTTTTTCTCTTTTTTCTCTCTATTCCTTTCCCTTACCTTCAGATTCTCCTTCTTTCTATTACCTTCTCTCTCTCTCTCTCTTTCACACTCATCAGATTTATTTCTCTCCCTTTCTCTTTTTCTATTTATCCTTCTCTCTTTTCCTTCTCCCAGACTTTCTTTCTATCATTACCTTTTTTTCTTCTTCTCCTTCTTCTTCTTCTCTTTCTTCCACACATATCACACTCGTTTCTTTATCTCTCTCTCTCTCTCCCTTTGTTTCTCTCTCTTTCTCTCTTATATATTACACCCACTTATTACATTCTATCTTCATTTCTATCACTTTCTAATCTTCTCTTTTCTCTCTCTCTCTCTGACACACATCACAATTGTTTCTTTCTTTTCTCTCTCTCTCTCATACATTACACCCAATTATTTCAATCTATCTCTATTTCTATCACTTTCTAATCTTTTCTTTTCTCTCTCTCTCTCTCTGACACACATCACAATCGTTTCTTTCTTTTTTTTCTCTCTCTCTCTCTCTCTCTCTCTCTCTCTCTCTCTCTCTCTCTCTCTCTCTCATTTATTTCCCTCCAAATCATTTCTGGAAAAGAGATTTTTTTCTAAGAAAACGATAGAAGAAGAGAGAAAGAGAAGAAGAGTAATTGCAAAATTTGCAGAAATTTATATAAATTGAAAACGAGAGAGAGAATGAAAGAGAGAGAGAGAGAAAAATAAGTTTCCAGATATTACTGGAAGGCTTTTAGCAAGAAAAAAGAAGAGAGAAAGATACCGGAAAGAGAGAGAAGGAGAAAGGAAGGAGAGGAAGAGAGGAAGAGAGAATGAGAAAACTGGAAAAAAAGAAGTAGGTAAATAAATGTAGGTATTGTATATCTATTTACTATGTAGGTAAATAAATGTAGGTATTGTATACCTATTTACCTACTTACTTAGCTATCTAAAGGTACGTATAAATTTGATGTAGGTAGCTGTTGAAATTCTAAATTAAAAACTATTTCCTTTTCTCTACGTCTTTACTTTCTATTACCTACTTTCTACTATGTTATGTTATCTTTAGCACTGGATACCTTGCAAGTTGGTTTTATCCCGACTCGGAGTTTGGTGTACTTTATAGACTTTCTCAAGGGAAACTGAGTGTAGTAGTTGTTGTTATTGCTGTTTTTGGAGAGATAGCAAAAACAGTTATAGACCCCTTCAAAAACATACCTTATTGCTTATTGTACCCTCAGAAAGAAGCATTGAAGTGAATATCAGAGCAAAATGCAATAGGATAGGCAAGAAAAGTCGTACGAGGTTCACACCAGATTTTTCGCAGATATAAAAAATGTACAATGTACCTACATGTTTTATTTTTACTTCTGTATAATAGATAAGTCTATAGCTAATAGAAAGTCGTGTGATGTTCACACCAGATATTTTTCCCCCCTGTCTCTCTCATTCTCCTATTTTCTCCAATCTTCTCATTTCCTCTCTCTCTATCTCTTCTCTCTCGCTCTTTCTTTCTCTCTCTCCCATCTCTCTTTCTCTCCCCCCTTTCTCTCTCTCCCCCCTTTCTCTCTCTCTCAGTTCTACCATCATTTATTTCGTCCTCATCTTCTCTTGATGTTTATTTTGATGTTTTTCTAAATTTTTCTTTCTTTTTACTCTTTTTCTTTTTCCTTTCCCGGACATTTC
>NW_007380252.1:3290-5790 GCF_000475195.1 Diaphorina citri | reverse complement strand
GAGGAGAAAGAAGAGAAGGAAGAAAAAGATAAAGTAGGAAGAGGAGGAGGAGAAGAAGAAGAAGAAGAAGAAGAAGAAGAAGAAGAAGAAGAAGAAGAAGAAGAAGAAGGTGCCATACAGTTGCAGCAAAAAATAAGGCGACTAAAAAATAATGAATAAATGTATTGTGTAGAATTTCCATCTCTCACTGTGTTATAGCGACAATCAGTGTCGAAGTAGAGATGCAAACACTGCAAGGTGGAAGCGGAAGGCAATGGGAATAGTCTGGAGTCAGGACTAAAATCTGAGGTTAAATTCAACTAAAGTATTAAGCAATCTAATATTATGTTTACTTATTATTATTATTATTATTATTATTATTATTATTATTATTATTATTATTATTATTATTATTATTATTATTATTATTATTATTATTATTGAGCTGTTCTTATGTAGGTACTTACTGTATTTTGTATATTTTTAATAAAATGCCTGGATTTCTTTTCTCCTTTATTTGACAGCAATTACTGCGACAACGATAAAGTGAAAGTAGTAGGTAGCATCCCGAATAAATTGAAAAACGAAAAAACTATAAAAATCTAATACGAACGGAGAGAAATCAGAGAAAATGGCAAATCTTTTACGAATTGAAAAATGAAGGAAAAAGAAGAGAAAGAGAGCAGGAGGAGGAGGAGGAGGAGGAGGAGACGACGAAGGGACGCAGAAGAAGAAGTATGAAAAGGAAAAAGAAATGTATAACCCAGGGAAGATGGAGATAATATAGATGAAAGAATGACTAAAAAGAAGAGGAAGAAGGGGTGAGAGAGAAATCAGAGAAAATGGCAAATCTTTTACGAATTGAAAAATGAAGGAAAAAGAAGAGAAAGAGAGCAGGAGGAGGAGGAGGAGGGGGAGGAGAAGAAGAAGGGACGCAGAAGAAGAAGTATGAAAAGGAAGAAGAAATGTGTAACCTAGGGAAGATGGAGAAAGTAGAAAGGGCAGCATAAAGATTAAAGAATGACTAAAAAGAAGAGGAAGAAGGGGGTGAAGAAGAAAAAGAAAAAGGAGGAGGAGGAGAAGAAGAAGAAATGTAATACCCAGGGAAAATGTAGAGAATAGAAAGGGCAGCATAAAGATTAAAAAATGACTAAAAAGAAGAGGACCCCCTTCTTCCTGAAGAAGAAGAAGAAGAAGAAGAAGAAGAAGAAGAAGAAGAAGAAGAAGAAGAAGAAGAAGAAGAATCATTTAAGTACGAATAAGTATATTATTATTTATTTTTTGCCTGTCTTTTTATTATTATTTTTTTTTTTCGATTTCCCCACCCTTCGCTGTTTTTTTTTCTCCAAATTCAGTTTTCGAATCACGCAAAAAAAAAAAAAAAAAAAAAAAAAAGAAGGAAAAAAAGGAGCAAAAATAAAATATTAAGGGACAGCGCGATTCTTTTTTCTCTTTTTTTTTTTTTTTATAGACTGGCTCCGAATTCGTTTATTCATGTTGTTGGAGTAGACAAGAAAAAAAAAAAAAGAAAGAATAAGATATAAAGATGAAATAAGAAGAATAATATAGAAGCAAGAACACTTGCCTTGAAAATTTTAGGTGTACGTCAAATACGACAGAGTTGTTTTTTTCTCATATTTTTCTTTCGAAAAGCACTTTTTTTCAATCTGTGCGTCTCAACACACAACTCTTTCATTGTCGTTTGTTTATTGATCGCTATTCATCATAGCGAAGCCGTAATTGCATAATATAGATTTTAAGACAATTTAATGTATTAAAAAAAAAAAAAAAAAAATACACTGTAGATATGCGTACCTAATATGTTTTTGAAGGATTGGCGTTCTTCACTGCGAGGAAGCTGCATCCTGTAAGGTCCTTAATACGAGCTCCCAAAATCCAACGGCAACAGCACAGGTCAGGAATACTTGCAACAAGCCTCCGACAACACCGGAACTTACATCTGCTTTACCCCGGCTTTCAAGAATAAAAGGCTTTCCCCAGGCGGGCGGGAATGACCAACATTCCGCGGATAGGCTAGGTGGCGGACAGGATTTCCGTCTCACATCAGTGAACGGCTCTTAAACCCCTAAACAAAGAAAGGATGGTAACAAAGACACACTTCAGACCTCCAGTGGTCAGTCACTTACAACTCACACACAAGCTAGCAAAAACAGAACACTTAAAACTCTCGGCAAAATGAAAAAGTGATTCGGGAACTTTGAAAATGAAATAAATAACTGTGTATCAATGTCTTTTGCTAATTTCATAACGTCTTCTGAGTTCACAAGCTCAAGGAAGGGAGCCGGAAGCTCCTTCACTCTTGGGATCAACTACCACTTCTGTCACAAACAATACCTCCTCTCTAAAAACCACTTACAAACATTGTCTGCGAAAATAGCACTTTCGTTCATCTCCTCCTCTCCTCTCTCTCCTTCTCTCCTCGCTCTCTCTCTCAAAGGTTAGGCGTGGTGTGTGTTTTCTCAAAGTGTGTATATTCGGGCGTAGATGCTGAGAGGAGAAG
>NW_007380252.1:1711-3210 GCF_000475195.1 Diaphorina citri | reverse complement strand
TAGAGAGAGAGAGAGAGAGAGAGAGAGAGAGAGAGAGAGAGAGAATGCTGATATTTTTAATAACAACGATCAAAACTTCATTAGAGCTTTTACCAGGAAAATTGAACATTACCAGGGTTCGGTTATTAACCCTTGACAGCAAGTGGAATTGGGTAGAAGACGCATATTTTTCTTCTTTTGAATGTTCCCATTTCATGTACCTACCAACAATTGAATTTTTTGGTTAACGCCATCTTAGATGTTAAAAATCTTCCAAGGTTTTGAATACAAAACGTTGGAAAATTTGCCAACCTAGGTTAAAATTGCTGAACTATACTCACAATTTCATTTTTCCCTTAAAATAGGGGGAATCGGCTTCAGGAGAGGGGAAATCGCTAATATTTCAACGGGTTACTTTCTGGTGTTCTCGTGTTGAGCCAGCACCTAAATGGGAAGTATTGTGTCTCTTCTCGCCCATCTGATGAGAGGCATACTACGGGATGGGCATGCTACGACACAGACCACATGCGTCCAATGTAGCAGTTGTTTCATTGCTACGAAATAAAAACGGCGGTGAAACACTCATCTTTTTAAAACCCTAATATACGGGAAGAAGAAGGCGAAGACAATGAAAACTCTACAAGAGAGGAGAGAGAAAAGAAAGCGGAGAAAAGCGTAAGAATAGACGATGGGGGAAACAAACCAAGAGAAGAAGATCAAACCTGCCTCGGTGGTGTAGTGGTCAAGGCGCTCGACTGGTAAACAGGAGGGCGGGGGTTCAATCCCAGTCGAGGTATGGAATTTTATCCTCAATGTAATTTGAGAATTTGACCACAATAATAGTAGTAGCCTACTGCTGGAGTAAAGGGACTTTTCAGTCCTATGCGAGCAGTATAAATAAGCACTATTATTATTATTATAATTATCAATCTACAATAACATGTTGACTGTTGGTCATCTGCATACTGCAGTTGGACTATGAAATTCCCTTCATAGGGACATCAGAGAGTAGAGACTAATGGAGGAGTTGCAAATGGGTAAAAATTATAAATAAATGGTCGATTCCTATGTAAAAAGTTGGGAAAAATCCAAATCTGAGGTCAAAACTCCGAAAAAATAACTGTAAAAGGTCGAAAATTCAATTTTTATAATGAAAGAGTTCAAAGATTTGTGACGTCAGACTTAACGCAGTTGCTATTTTTGACCGCTAGGTAGCGCCACTATGCAAGCGCGTTAGCAGAGGAGCAGAAAGAACTGCGCAGAAATGTATGCGCACAAACACATTAATGCATTGCTTGCGAGGGAGCTTTGCTCGGGACATTTGATATGATTTGATGTGACGTCATCGCCTACGGGAGCGTATGCCGTGACGTCAAAGTTCACGATTTACCGGCATTTTTTTAATCGATTTATCTCGGGATCTAGAAGTCGTAGAAGAAAAAGAAAAATTCCGTTGGTCCTCATTTTTCCTGCTCTATGACTTTGAAACACCACCCAAGTAAGCGCAACTGATCTATTAT
>NW_007380252.1:0-410 GCF_000475195.1 Diaphorina citri | reverse complement strand
ATTTTTATAATTTTATTAAAAAAAAAAAAAAAAAATTAAAACTTAAAACCAAAATAATTATAAATAATATTAAAAATTAAAAAAATTTAAGTTTTAACCTCTTTGGATATTAAATTTACGCTTGTAACTTCAGAAAGGGAAATTTCTACCCCTTCGTAATCTTCTTTGACCATTTCTTTCAGAACTTCTCCGTACAGTGATTTTCCTATTTTTCTCCAAATGCGATCTTATGTCCCGCAACCCTTTGGTCTTTGGTGATCTTTGTTCAAAAACTGAAACTCTTTCAGAAGTTCTCTGAACATTGAGATTCCTTTTATGTCTCAGAATTAGTCAGTTTCCATGGCGTAGTGGTCACTGCGCTCGCCTTGCACGCGGGAGACCCGGGTTCGATTCCCGGCGGGGTCAAGAAA
>NW_007380251.1:23631-27777 GCF_000475195.1 Diaphorina citri | reverse complement strand
TCTCTCTTCCTCAAATTATCTCCCTCTTTGTTTACACGTTTGAGAATCTACAAGATCTATCTATGGTTAGGTGGTAGAGAACGTCCCTTAAGGGAAAAACATGTGTCGATCTGGAAGGTGGCGCGTCTGCCTTTTAAACGCTTAAGTCGATTCCCGTCCTGGGCGATCTTTATCAAATAAGGTTCGTTCTCGGAACGGCTGGCTTTCTCCTATCCTGTCTTCCTTCTCTCTTCGCTTTCGGGACAATCACTTTTACATTTGGGACGACTGGAATTGAACTCCGGCCCTCCTGTTGACCCACTAGCGCCTTGACCACTACCCTTCAAATCTCGTTGGTACCTGCGTCACGGAATTTTATCACTCATAAACGTAGGTACCCATACACAATAGAGGTACATAGGTACTTCTATAGAAATAGTCAATGGGGTTTTCTAGAAGGTCACTTTAAGACCGCTGCATTGAGGTCTGACCTCCCCAGTAGGAACTATAGGAAATAGTCAGCCCTATGTCACACCAAAATAGAGTCATAATAGTTATGCTAATAACTGCAGTCCAGACGGTAACCTCTTTGATCCCTCTGACTCTTTCAAAGAAAATAGAAATAAGAAAGGAATTTCAATGGAGCAGTTGCAAATGGGTAAAAAATATAAATAAATGGTCGATTTCCTTATAGGAGATAGTCAGCCCTATGTCACACCAAAATAGAGTCATAATAGTTATGCTAATAACTGCAGTCCAGACGGCTCAACCTCTTTGATCCCTCTGGCTCTTTCAAAGAAAATAGAAAGAAGAAAGGAATTTCAATGGAGCAGTTGCAAATGGGTAAAAAATATAAATAAATGGTCGATTCCTAGGTAAAAAGTTGGGAAAAATCCAAATCTGAGGTCAATACTCCGAAAAAGTAACTTTAAAAGGTCGAAAATTCAATTTTTAACTGCCGTTCTAATGAAAAAGTTCAAAGAGTTGTGACGTCAGATTTGAAAAATCCAAATCTGAGGTCAAAACTCCGAAAAAGTAACTTTAAAAGGTCGAAAATTCAATTTTTAGAAAAAATCAAAGAAGAAGAAGAGGAAAACCGGGAAGAAAAAGAAGAAGACGAGGAACGTGAAAATAGAAATAAAGGAAGAGGAGGGGGAGAAAAGTGATACGGAGAGTGAGTATGAAACAAGAAGGAAAAAATCAAAGAAGAAGAAGAGGAAAACCGGGAAGAAAAAGAAGAAGACGAGGAACGTGAAAATAGAAATAAAGGAAGAGGAGGGGGAGTTGGTAATGGAGGAGAAACCTGTGATCCATGTGGTCAAGACAGTGTGTACAGAGTTTATATGTTCCTATTGTGATAAGCGATGTTCTACCAAGGGGACCTTGAAGACACATATCTTCTCCATTAGTATACCTATTGATTACATACCTATAGTGTGTCCAGATCAATGTGACAGCAAAAAAATGGGCATTGTTGCCAAACATGTCACATGTGCAATGGTAAAGAATCTTTAAAAGGGGAAGCTATATTGCACAGTGCTTCCTCCGACAGTGAAACAAAGTCAGGTAAGGCAATATCCACCTTACCTGTTCTGGAATCTACCTACTTTGAGATCAGAAGCCAAGCACGTGGTCATCCTAAAAAATACCAATAAGTCAATTTTCGTGGGAAAAAGTCAAGTTTTGTCGTCCGTAATTGGTTGTTTCTGCATCCGTGGCGTATTTAAGGTCAGTAAGTCATAAATTTGGATAAAGCCTGAAACGGCTAAATTAGACTGGACAAAAGCTACCTAGTTTATCCATCCCCCATTCGGTTTACACCTACGCTTGTGTTTGGAACTAGGAGTAGTCCTTCTTTGATTTCCTTGGGATTTGTGATTCACCAAGTTGCCTATGACCTATGAGTAATGTAGGTAAGTCCCGAATAAAGCACACCAAACACAAAGAAATACCTACTTTGAGGTCAGAAGCCAAGTACGTGGTCATCCTAAAAATTTTCAATAAGTCAATTTTCGTGGGGAAAAATTCAAGTTTTGTCGTCCGTAATTGGTTGTTTCTGCATCCGTGGCGTAAGGTCAATAAGTCATAAATTCGGATAAAGCCTGAAACGGCTAAATTAGACTGGACAAAAGCTATACCTAGTTTATCCATCACCCATTCTGTTTACACCTACGCGAACTAGGACTAGTCCTCCTTGGGATTTGTGATTCACCAAGTTGCCTATGACCTATGAGTAATGTAGGTAAGTCCCGAATAAAGCACACCAAACACAAAGAAATTGAAGAGATAATGATTTTGGATCACGGGGAAACCCCCATTTGATAACTGATGAGCAAACAAGGTCATTTTTCACAAATGCGGACCGTACGAGTAGGTAGATACTGTAGTTTGAATCGATTTTTTCAATTTTTGCCAGCCTAGCTTGGAACGTAGCGCTAAGCGCTAGGTCACGCTTTCGATTCTCGTCCGGGAGAACTTTATCCTGAACACACTCGCACGATATACGCCTCAAGCGGTTCGAATAACATAGACAAACATTCCTACTTACTATCTAATATATAAAAGTAGGTACCTTGAAAACTTAGCTGGCAAGGACCTATAGTGTGGCCTTTGATATGTACATACATACCTACCTATAATGAACTAAGAATATGTATTTAGGTGCCCACTGTATACGTTACCTATACTGTAAGGGTATGTATCTAAGCAGTTCCTTTGTACTTGTAAGAGTACCTACTCCCTAACCGTTTTTCGCCCCCTAAAAAATGTCCCTATCCCTATTATATTGGCCCCCTTTAAAATTTCTCAGAGTTTTTTTTTTAACAAATCAATGGGCAGAGCCCATGTATAAAACCTTTCTCTCTCTTCCCCCCTTCTCTTTCTATATATCTATCTTTCTCGTTAGCCTCCTCTATTTATGTGTTATTTATGTGGGAAACTGGCAAATTTGTATGCGCGCCGTAAAATACAACTGTGTATGCAATGTGGCGAGCAGAAAAGTACTCGCATTTAACAAAGGGGGGGTGTGGGTTCAATCCCAGTCAAGGTATGAAATTTTATGCTTATTTTTTCGAGAATTTCAAAATGTGACACACAGAATAATAGCATCTAGGTACCTAATAATCGACTGCTAGTAATCAAGCAGTAAAAAATGAACATTAGTATTTATTAGGTACCAATGTTTTTTTTTTTGTTTTTTTAAAAGATGAGTGTTCCACCGCCGTTTTTAATAGCATCTAGGTACCTAACAATCGACTGCTAGTAATCAAGCAGTAAAAAATGAACATTAGTATTTATTAGGTACCAACCTACCTACCTACCTACCTCTATTATCCAGTTTGTATGTTCTACATTCTAGAGTCAAGTACAAAGGAATAAAAATTCACGCAGTGGTATTTCTTATTGCCACAAGCTTTGCATATTGTAAGCATGTGAAGTGAGGGTCCAAGACCTACCTCCATTATCCAGTTTGTATGTTCATTCTAGAGTCAAGTACAAAGGAATAAAAATTCACGCAGTGGTACCTATTTCTTATTGCCACAAGCTTTGCATATTGTAAGCATGTGAAGAGTGGGTGAAGTGAGGGTCCAAGACCTCCTACACAGATCTTTGTACCACTGTAAGTACATACATCTCCCCCGGCACTAGTGAGAAAACAATTAGAAAGATAGTAGACAAATTCTAGATAAGTTGGTATCTTACCAAGTACCCATACTCTAGATTAGTAGGGCTTAAGAGATTGGCCTTACAGATATCAAGATTATCAAGCGTGCCGCACCGCTCTTAACGTAAAGAGTTTGAAACAAAGACAGACGCGCTACCATCCAAGCCAACTAGTCTGATGTACTCGTATAGTTGTATACCTATCTACTGATGTGCCGACAAATGATAATATCTATGATGAAAGTACCAAAATAAATGATGACGATAGAGCTCAGAATCATAATAATTAATCAATTTTGTATCAACCTATGTAAATGCTTACCTACTTAGAGCTCGTAAAAATACAATAGGCGTAGGTACTCAACATAGCTTGTGGCCATTATCTAGAGAGGGTGTCCCTTTAGTATCTACCATTATAGGTAGTACCTATCTATCTATCTATATAAATAAAATTGTAGATTTGTCTGTACATTGCTTAGAATCGTGAAATTTTTAGTTATTCTT
>NW_007380251.1:0-23282 GCF_000475195.1 Diaphorina citri | reverse complement strand
TGAACCGCTCTTCCGATCTCATTATTACCTATTTATTTATTTTTTTGTTTGTTGAGAAAAACAATTTTTTTATTGTATAAAATTAAGAAACAAACAAAAAAACAAAATTTTAAGTAATTTGCTAAGAGAAAAAAAAGGTTCGTTCAGTGGCCATCTAATACGGAGTATGTCAGACCAACTCACCAGACTAGGGTTTGACTGACCAACTCACCAGACTGTATCATTGCTTCAATTTCAAGGTCACAAATGCAATCGTTGATAAGAGCGGAGTTAGGAGGAGCACGTTGTATGAAAAGAGGAAAGATTTTTTTTTTCCTTTCTTAAGGGTATGTTATATAAAATAGAGATACGATGACTTTTTCCTTACTCACCTCTCGCGGACCACCTGAAACCTTCTCGCGGACCACTAGTGGTCCACGGACCATAGGTTAAGAATGGCTGTTCTAGAGTCAACCCGTAATTAACTCCGGCCTTTGTGCTTTCTATTTATACGCTTTCCCGCAGAAGTGAATAACTTTCAACTTCGTCGTCACGTTGCCGTCTATTACGTTAGTGTTACGTCGTCATTCATGAAACACGAAACGGTGGGATGTTTGGATGTTGTTGTTTTGTTTTGTTTTTTTTTTTTTTTTTTTTTTTTTTTTTGTGCTAATAGTCGTGTCATTAGATAAGTTGATGGCTTGATTCTTGGTAGGTTGCGTGAGTCAGACAGATGGCAAATCCGAGAGGATGGCCTGAGGCAAATTCTACTAACTTTGGCGACAGGTATCTGATGGAGTTAGTCATATTTATGTCCACCTGGTGATGGGAAGTGGCGTTGTGTGTGCTGGTGGTAAAAGTGGCATTCTGGTTAACTGTAATGTTGGAAATATAACTAGATAATTTTATTGTAGACGGTAGCCTATACCTAATATTAGATATAATGCAACGGAATCAAAGTACATAAAATAGATTTCAAGTATATAGGTGTCTTGTCCTGAAAATATACCAGAAAGAAATTCCTGGCCAGATTTTTTTTTTTAATAGGTATCTACTTAATTTATTTATCAAATGACTTTACCATCTGTTTAACTGCCTACTTTAGAGTCTTTAGAAGTTTGATTACCACATCAGTTTCATAAATGTTTGAACGGTCCTTATCCCCTATCCATAAGTAGGTATACCTCTAACGCACCTTTTAGAATCTCTAGTTAACTTTCTTGAAAATTAAAGAGTAGCACCTCTATTTCAACCAGTTTATTATTATTATTATTATTTTGTTAGATATTAATTGCCCGATTCAGAGAAAAGTAGGTAAGAGGTCCTATAAAACTAGAACACAATAATGATTTTCTCCCACGGCTTTTTACAAAGCCTACCACAAACCCTTCATCCTAAGTATTGGTGCATATCGTTCTGGCAAAATCCTTTTCTTCCTTTAGGCCAGAGGTTCTCAACCGGTGGTACGCGTACCACTGGTGGTACGCGGATACATTTTAGGTGGTACGCAGTCATATAATTATTATATTAAGGACAAACAACAACAGGGAGCTCACTGGGATCTGTTTAAAATTAAATGACTGTTCAGTGTACTAATTTAAGATTGTTTTTAATGCACAATTTCATTTTGTATCTAGAAGTAAATTCTATGTACAATGTACATATGTACATACATTACATACAGTTGTAGCATGCATTTTCATTTTCCTAAACATGACCAAATGTAATTTTTCATTATTATTATTATATAAATATAAGGTGGTACGTCAAAATCTCTGAAAATTTCAAGTGGTACGTGTTTACTAAAAGGTTGAGAACCCCTGCTCTAATGCTCATAAATATTGATGGCATGTACTGTGATGGGACTTGGTAGACCTGTGCATGAGCCCTACAAGGCCCTACACTTGAATTTAGACCACGCTACGCCACTGGGTACCTGGGTACATTATGGTACTTGCTGCTCGCCATTCAAACCAAAATTGAAGAGAGCAGTGGCGAAGAGTGAAATCGAGGAATTAGGGGGAAGATTTAGGGTCAATGTGAAGCATCAGATGTGAAAATAGAAAAATAGGTAATATGATAGTGAGTACCTAACGGTACTCGAAACGGTACTCCTAAGAGAAAAGATAATGATTATTTGATTACTGATCCTTTCGAGTACCGTAATCAAATAATCATTATCATTATCTTTTCTCTTAGGATCAGTAATCACGTAATCAGTAACTTCTTTTAAGAGGTTTGACAGAGGGAACTGTAACTGCTATGGTCTTATCGTCCCGAAATCGAAGAGAGAAGGAAGACAGGATAGAAGAAAGCCAGCCGGTCCGAGAACGAACATTATCCCATCAGGATAAAATCCGCCCCGGGCGGGAATCGAACCCGCGGCCTAGCGCTTACAAGGCAGACGCACTACCAACTAAGCTAACTAGGCTGGAAACACTTTTCTTTTAATAAGTTATTTTTGTTTTAAATAAAATAATTACAGAAGAAAAGGACGAAAAAATGAAGTGAAAACTAAATACAGATCTACATAGGAACCTACCTAGGTAGACAAAAATTCAATCATTTCACATTCCCTTTTCTTATCTCTCCTGTTCTGATGTCAATTTATTGAGATGTAACCCCATTCATTGTTGAAAATGGAAACACAAAAAAAGTTTTAAAAAAAAGAAGTGACTTGTCTATGTATTCAGTGTACTATCGTTGGAAAAAAAAACTATCGTGTCATTTCGCGACCACGCCCCCCAGTGACTCGCCCCAATCATGAGGACACCTTACCCCCCAGACCCAACCTGTCCTCCTGCACTGATCCAGGCTGAGTCATATCCTGAACTTCCATAGAAATTCCCGACACCATCTCATCTGTATTGCTACATAGTTTTCGGATACATTGTTATCAGGGCCGTATCCAGGATTGTGTCCCGGGGGGGAGGGGGAGGGGGTGTGGACGCTCCAAATTTTCGAACTTTTTTGGAGTCTGGTGTAAGTAGGTGTCCATTAAACGGAGTCCTACCCTTCGACCATTAGCCTAGTACCGATCCAAAAAGAAAATAAACAAACCATGCTAATGAATAGAAGCGTCCTCAACGGAGCACTGACCATAGTACCTACCCTCACGCAGAAAAATCAATAAATTGAGCTGAGTATTTTTTCTGCGATGGGTCCTTGGCGAGGGTCAATTGGTCCATGTTAGCGGTTGTGGCCGCGTACAAAGGTAAAGGAAAAAAAATAAGTTCGATGTGGGGGGCAGGGTTAACGCTCCTAAATCTGGCCCTGACTTTTTATTGTTCAAATTTAGGATATTATTGTTTGTACGCGGACACATTGTTATTGTTTAGGATATTTCAAATTGTTTGTTTATTTTGTTCAGAATATTGTGGGGGAAAAACTATTATTAGGTGCCCTAACCCTCTATTGTTTCGGGAGTGTGGATCAATTGTGTGAAATATGACTGGGATTTGATTATAGTTCGTCGTGGCTCCTGGTGTAGTTAATAGCTAACACGAGACTTTAAGTACCTACATAATATGTGCTTACTAGGCATTATAGTATGTTGCAAGGAGAATGAGTGAGAAGACAAAGAGATAAAAATAAAAATCTGGTGTGAACATCACGACCGACTTTCCTTATCCTACTGAATGATGCTTATTGGGGTCGTTCTCCTAACCTAACTTTTTACATATATCTCGCTAACCGTAGAGTCGGTATAGCTGAAAAACCGCCAAAAAACGGTCCAAAACCGCCACACAAAGCGGTCAAACATACGCAACCGTACACCCTAGTCACAATTAAACGTGTTAACATCCTTGTCACATTTTTGTGGAACTACATACTAAATTTCAAGTCTCTAGCTCATACCGTTCCCGAGATATTGTTAAACTAGACCGAAAACCGCCAAAAAGCGGTAAAATGCCGCCAAACAATGCATCGATCTTAACCAAAAGTTTCGTGTCGCATCCTTGTCACATATGACAGCTACATACCAAATTTCAAGTCTCTAGCTCTTACCGTTCTCGAGATATTTTGTTTACAGACAGACACACACACACACACACACACCAATGGCTGAAACTTTGGATTTAGGCTCTAGGGACCTCAAAACGTGTTTTGGCACTAAAAACTCATCATCGAAAATTTGACCCGATTACATTACTTTCCTTCCTATAAGATAAGGAAAAAGTAAAAAGGAGGAAGACGAGGAGGAACAGAAGAGAGAGGAAGGAAAATTGGAAAAGGGATAAGCTGTATTTTTTAAGAGGTTTGATAGAGAGAACTGTAACTGCTAAGGTATCATCGTCTCGAAATTGAAGAGAGAAAAAGGACAGGATAGGAGAAAGCCAGCCGTTCCGAGAACGAACATTATCCGTTCAGGATAAAATCCGCCCCGGGTGGGAATTGAAACCGCTGCCTAGCGCTTTGAAGAAACCATTTACTGATGAAAATTTGTAACAATAATTAAGCTAAATGGGCTGGCAGCCGCTAATGAACTTAGGTGGGTATACTTATCCAATCATGCAATATTTGTGGCTAATCCGCTAATCTTACATCATCACTCTTGGTTTTCAGTTGCATCGCACCATTGGAAATTTAACAGTACATAATTACCTACCTATTAGCTATTACCAGATACAACGCACATCTATGTATGTACCTACAATAATCAATAAACGTACCTACCTACATGACTGTACAAGTTTTACAATTTACAACATAGGTAGGTAAAGGTAAATATAAGTTCTAGAATCCTCTCTGGTATCAGATTCGTAATTCGTAATTTGTTTATTTGGATCAATAATTATAGATTACAATATTGCAAGGGTATATACAAGGGTATCTGGAAGGGCACTCAAAATCGAAGCCGCATTCCCACGCTGAACTGCCAGGCTTATACGTTGGAGTAGGTAAAATCTTGCTATTTGTAAATTTTTAATGAAACAATAATTAAGCTAAATGGGCTGGCAGCCGCAAATGAAGTTAGGTGGGTATATTTATCCAATCATGGAATATTTGTGGCTAATCCGCCAGTCTTACATCATCACTCTTGGTTTTCAGTTGCATCGCACCATTGGAAATTTAACAATACATAATTACCTACCTATTACCAGATACAACGCACATATATGTACCTACAATAAACGTACCTACCTACATGACCTGGAAGGGCACTCAAAATCGAAGCCGCATTCCCACGCTGAACTGCCAGGCTTATACGTTGGAGTAGGTAAAATCTTGCTATTTGTAATTTGTAATGAACTAATGAAACAATAATTAAGCTAAATGGGCTGGCAGCCGCTAATAAACTTAGGTGGGTACCTCATGTCCTGGAAGGGCACTCAAAATCGAAGCCGCATTCCCACGCTGAACTGCCAGGCTTATACGTTGGAGTAGGTAAAATCTTGCTACCTATTTGTAATTTGTAATGAAACAATAATAATTAAGCTAAATGGGCTGGCAGCCGCTAATGAACTTAGGTGGGTACTTATCCAATCATGCAATATTTGTGGCTAATCCGCTAATCTTACATCATCACTTGGTTTTCAGTTGCATCGCACCATTGGAAATTTAACAATACATAATTACCTACCTATTACCAGATACAACGCACATATATGTATGTAGGTACCTACAGTAATCAATAAACGTACCTACCTACATGACTGTACAGTGTACAAGTTTTACAATTTACAACATAGGTAGGTAAAGGTAAATATAGGTTCTAGAATCCTCTCTGGTATCAGATACAACGCACATATCCTACAATATAGGATTATAGGTCCTGCATGTATGTAGGTACAAGTTTTACAATTTACACCAGTACAAGTTTTACAATTTACAACATAGGTAGGTAAAGGTAAATATAGGTTCTAGAATCCTCTCTGGTATCAGATACAACGCACATATCTTACAATATAGGATTATAGGTCCTGCATGTATGTAGGTACAAGTTTTACAATTTACAACATTAGGTAGGTAAACACTACATTCCTCTCCTGATTCCACACCCCCGCATTCTGTAAAACACAACATTTCCTCTCTAAAATGTGTTGAGTTGACACAAACACTGGAGTGGCTACTGCAGACTACCTTAGCTATTAGCCTGGGAAATCAGTATTAGTATTAACTACATAGGTAAGTAAGTGTTAGCTATTAGCCTGGGAAATCAGTATTAGTATTAACTACATAGGTAAGTAAGTGCCTATATGTAGATTTGGGATTCGAGAATTGCGTGAAGTTGTCTAGGTATTCTGGTGTGGTCTACAGGCGGAGAGGTTCACAAAAATATTGCAGTCAAACCTGGATAATTTTGAACGGGCTAAAAATGCACCAGTCAAACCTGAATAAAATATGTAGATTGGATTGCCATAATGTTCGAGATCCTCTACAAAATCCTCTTCGATATCCTCTAAATATAAACGAAATAGATCCCTTAATTATTTGTCCAGACACCTCTGAAGAATCTACCTCTACGTAGAGGTAACTAATGTTGGTATCCTAAACGACCCTTTGTTTTCAATTGTCAATAATGTTCGAGATCCTCTACAAAATCCTCTTCGATATCCTCTAAATATAAACGAAATAGATCCCTTAATTATTTGTCCAGACACCTCGGAAGAATCTACCTCTATGTAGAGGTAACTAATGTTGGTATCCTAAACGACCCTTTGTGTTTTCAATTGTCAGGTTTGTAAGCACGAGGCCGCGGGTTCGATTCCCGCCCGGGGCGGATTTTATCCTGATGGAAGAATGTTCGTTCTCGGAACGGCTGGCTTTCTAAGGTACCTAATAATCGACTGCTAGTAATCAAGCAGTAAAAAATGAACATTAGTATTTATTAGGTACCAACCTACCTACCTACCTACCTCCATTATCCAGTTTGTATGTTCTTCATTCTAGATCTAGATCGAGTACAAGGGAATAAAAATTCACGCAGTGGTATTTCTTATTGCCACAAGCTTTGCATATTGTAAGCGTGTGAAGTGAGGGTCCAAGACCTCCTACCTCCTACACAGATCTTTGTACCATTGTAAGTACATACATCTCCCCCGGCAGTAGTGAGAAAACAATTAGAAAGATAGTAGACAAATTCCAGGAATAAAAATTCACGCAGTGGTATTTCTTATTGCCACAAGCTTTGCATATTGTAAGCATGTGAAGTGAGGGTCCAAGACCTCCTACCTCCTACAGTCCTACACAGATCTTTGTACCATTGTAAGTACATACATCTCCCCCGGCAGTAGTGGGAAAACAATTAGAAAGATGAGGAATAAAAATTCACGCAGTGGTATTTCTTATTGCCACAAGCTTTGCATATTGTAAGCATGTGAAGTGAGGGTCCAAGACCTCCTACAGAGATCTTTGTACCATTGTAAGTACCTACATACATCTCCCCCAGTAGTAGTGAGAAAACAATATTAGAAAGATAGTAGACAAATTCTAGATAAGTTGGTATCTTACCAAGTAGGTACCAATACTCTAGATTAGTAGGGCTGAAGAGATTGGCCTTACAGATATCAAGATTATCAAGCGTGCCGCACCGCTCTTAAAGAGTTTGAAACAAAGACAGACGCGCTACCCTCCAAGCCAACTAGTCTGATCAAGTACCCATACTCTAGATTAGTAGGGCTTAAGAGATTGGCCTTACAGATATCAAGATTATCAAGCGTGCCGCACCGCTCTTAACGTTAAGAGTTTGAAACAAAGACAGACGCGCTACCCTCCAAGCCAACTAGTCTGATGTATAGTTGTATACCTATCTACTGATGTGCCGACAAATGATAATATCTATGATGAAAGTACCAAAATAAATGATGACGATAGAGCTCAGAATCATAATAATTAATCAATTCGGTATCAACCTATGTATATGCTTACCTACTTAGAGCTCGTAAAAATACAATAGGCGTAGGTACTCAACATAGCTTGTGGCCATTATCTAGAGAGGATGTCCCTTTAGTGTCTGTCTACCATTATAGATAGTACCTATGTTATACTATGTATACAATAGGTCAGCGGTTCCCAACCTTTTTTTTCAACGCGGTCCTTTTTTACTTTCTATTTCAATTGTGAACGCTCCGCGGCCCCTTTTGCTATATTTTACGATCCTCAGGGGATCACGAAGTCCTTCACGGCCCCCACGGGGAACGCGGACTCCAGTTTGCACTGCAATATAGGTAATGATCATCATCAATAGTTAGAGTAAGTACCTACCTTCCTACCTATATTCAATATTGATGAGGATGTCTGCTATGAAGCAGGGGTACCACTGGGCACGCATGTACTATACGAGTACCTTTATTACCTATCACTGTGTTTTAGGTTCTATACAAATATTATTATTAGCTAGGTACCTGCAGTGGCGTAGCGTGTATGTATGGCGTGTATGGCGGCCATACAACTCAAAAGTTCACTCTAATGCAGAGGTTCTCAACCGGTGGTACGCGGATACATTTTAGGTGGTACACAGTCATACCCCTGTCAAAAAAAAAAAAAAAAAAAAAAAAAAATCAATTGTCAGGTTTGACTGTACCCAGTGTCTGAACTTTATGCTGTTCTGGTGTTGATACAATGAGTGTAGAATATTGCCAGTGTTAACAATCAACAGTATATTACCTGTGTCAACAGCAGCAAAGTGAAACATTTTAGCGTAAATATTTTGGGTGGTAAAAATAACATCGAGTGGGAGTGTTCATGAAATTCTGACTACCTATGATGTCCACACCAAGCAAAGGCAAATAAAGATAGATGTGGGTATTTCACACATTTTGTGGTAATAAAGTAAAATAAACATTCAATACATTGTATAGTTATTAATAGGTGTAGGTACATCGTACTTAACATAGATTCATAGAAACTACGTACATATCTATCGCAAAATATAGGTAAGACTTTCGAGCTTTCGACACCTAAATCTACACATATATACCACATACCTACCTATAATCAAAATTTCAAAACATTTTGTGGGTAAAAAAAGAAGAAGAAGAAAAACCTGTCTCTAGTGTATTAATTTATACTTTGTCGTATAGAACAGAATATTAGAATAAATGATAAGTTGTTCTATCAGAGGGGCTAAACCCCATCAGGAATCCCAAATCCCATTAATCCTGTGGGTACTCCCCCCCACCCCTTTCCTATATGCTGCTAAGTAATCCCTAAATGAATGTTTTTATTGTGTGTTAGGGGGGCAAAGCCCTATCCCTTGTCTAAAACAAGTTAATTCTCGAGAGTTCCATCCATTGATTCTCCCTGAATGTAACTCTATATCCAATGGGATTCTTCTTCTTCTTCTTCTTCTTCTTCTTCTTCTTCTTCTTCTTCTTCTTCTTCTTCTTCTCCTCCTCCTTTTTCTTGTTCTTCTTCTTTCCTTCCTTCCCTCGTGATTCTCTTCTTTTCCCCACCTTATCCTCCTTTTTCTCCTGACTCTTCTCACTCTATGATCCTCTTCCTTCTTCCCTCTCTTCCTTCTCCGCGTCTCTCTTTACCTTCTCTCCCTCTCTACTCCTTTCCTCACCTATCATTGTTCTTTTTCTCCTCCTCCTTTTTCTCTTGATTCTTCTAATTCCGTGATCCTCCTTCTCCTTCTGTCCCTCCCTTTCTTCTTCTCTGCTTTTTAGCCCGTCCTTCCTTTATTATTACGATAGTATATAAAAAAGGTATAGTGAACGGGCTATTGTATTCTCTTCGGTGTCTGTGTCAGTCTGTCTGACCCCATAGAAGGACTTATCGAAACCTAATCGACCTATATGTATATCAAATTAAAGGTCTTTTTTTACCAGGAACACGAAAGTGGTAGTGCAAATTTCGTCCAGAAAACCATAAAGCGAAAAAAACTGGTTTTTGGGGGATTTTTTTCATATTTTCTCACACAAATGAGCAACGGTCCAAAACCGCCAAAAAGCGGTCAAAATACCGCCGACCGTAGCACCTATCTCAACTAAACGTTTTGTGTTACATCCTTGTCACACTTGTGAACTACATACTAAATTTCAAGTCTCTAGCTCATACCACTCCCGAGATAGGTATTGTTAAATTATACAGAAAACCGCCAAAAGCGGTGAAATGCCGCCAACCGTTGCACCGATCTTA
This sequence comes from Diaphorina citri, assembly GCF_000475195.1. Classification (NCBI taxonomy): domain Eukaryota; kingdom Metazoa; phylum Arthropoda; class Insecta; order Hemiptera; family Psyllidae; genus Diaphorina; species Diaphorina citri. Next base: position 13,217 of record NW_007380251.1, on the reverse strand, counting down.
ACCAAAAGTTTCATGTCGCATCCTTGTCACATTTTACAGCTGGATACCAAATTTCAAGTCTCTAGCTCTTACCATTCTCGAGATATTTTGTTTACAGACAACACCAAATTTCAAGTCTCTAGCTCTTACCGTTCTCGAGATATTTTGTTTACAGACAGACACACACACACACGGACCAATGGCTGAAAATGTGGATTTAGGCTCTAGGGACCTCAAAACGTGTTTTGGCACTAAAAACTCATCATCGAAAAATTGACCCGATTACATTACTTTCCTTCCTATAGGATAAGGAAAGTAAAAAGGAGGAAGACGAGGAGGAACAGAGGAGAGAAGAAGGAAAATTGGAAAAGGGATAAGTCGTATTTTTCCCTCAAAACGTGTTTTGGCACTAAAAACTGACCATCGAAAATTTGACCCGATAACATTACTTTCCTTCCTATAGGATAAGGAAAGTAATGTAGGAAGGAACAGAGGAGAGAAGAAGAAAAATTGGAAAAGGGATAAGTCGTATTTCTTAAGAGGTTTGATAGAGAGAACTGTAACTGCTAAGGTGTTATCGTCCCGAAATTGAAGAGAGAAAAAGTACAAGATATGAGAAAGCCAGCAGCCGTTCCGAGAACGAATATTATCCGTTCAGGATAAAATCCGCCCCGGGTGGGAATTGAAACCGCTGCCTAGCGCTTTGAAGAAACCATTTTCTGATGAAAATTTGTAATTAATATGATGGTGAGTACCTAACGGTACTCGAAAGGATCAGTAATCAAATAATCATTATCTTTTCTCTTAGGATCAGTAATCACGTAAACCCTTGTTTAAAACAAGTTAATTCTCGAGAGTTCCATCCATTAATTCTCCCTGAATGTAACTCTATATCCAATGGGATTCTTCTTCTTCTTCTTCATCTTCATCATCGTCTTCTTCTTCTTCTTCTTCTTCTTCTTCTCCTCCTCCTCCTCCTCCTCCTTTTTCTTGTTCTTCTTCTCTTCTTCCTTCCCTCGTTATTCTCTTCTTTTCCCCACCTTATCCTCCTTTTTCTCCTGACTCTTCTTATTCTATGATCCTATAAGGTGGTACGTCAAAATCTCTGAAAATTTCAAGTGGTACGTGTTTACTAAAAGGTTGAGAACCCCTGCTCTAATGCTCATAAATATTGATGGCATGTACTGTGATGGGACTTGGTAGACCTGTGCATGAGCCCTACAAGGCCCTACACTTGAATTTAGACCACGCTACGCCACTGGGTACCTGGGTACATTATGGTACTTGCTGCTCGCCATTCAAACCAAAATTGAAGAGAGCAGTGGCGAAGAGTGAAATCGAGGAATTAGGGGGAAGATTTAGGGTCAATGTGAAGCATCAGATGTGAAAATAGAAAAATAGGTAATATGATAGTGAGTACCTAACGGTACTCGAAACGGTACTCCTAAGAGAAAAGATAATGATTATTTGATTACTGATCCTTTCGAGTACCGTAATCAAATAATCATTATCATTATCTTTTCTCTTAGGATCAGTAATCACGTAATCAGTACCCTCTCTACTCCTTTCCTCACCTATCATTGTTCTTTTTCTCCTCCTCCTTTTTCTCTTGATTCTTCTAAGTCCGTGATCCTCCTTCTCCTTCTGTCCCTCCCTTTCTTCTTCTCTGCTTTTTAGCCCGTCCTTCCTTTATTATTACGACAGTATGATAAAAAGGTACAGGGACGGGCTATTGTATTCGCTTCGGTGTCTGTCTGTCAGTCTGTCTGACCCCATAGAAGGACTTAGGTAAAATGTAGGTACAGGTTCTGTCCAGAGTTAGGTACAACTTACGAAATAAGGTGTATTTTTGTCAGCCTAGTTAGCTTGTAAGCGCTAGGCCGCGGGTTCGATTCCCACCCGGGGCATATTTTATCCTTAGGTTCCCACAGGAATTTCCGGGAATCCGTACTTATCACTTTTTGATTTTGAGCGAAGCTGAAGTGAGAGAAGAAGCTTCAGTCATTTACCATTCATAGTTCCATAGTATTCATCAAGTAGGTAGTGTTGATTATTTTACGCGAAGTTTTGAGTGTTATTTCTGAGTACGAAGTTTGACTACGCTATATTTGTGAGTAATGTGAGTTCACTCCTCACTTCTCTCGGTTCTCATTCAGGATTCAAACGAGATGGAAAACGCGTGAAACAGCGTGAAGTGAAACAAAAAGTTCAGTTCGTCCTTTCTCGTATTTTCGCGGTGTTTCGCGTGACTTTTTCAATCGAATTTTGAGTGGTTTTTATCAATAGAAAGAAATAAAGAAAAACGGCTAGCTTTCTCCTATCCTGTCTTCCTTCTCTCTTCGATTTCGGGACGATAAGACCTTAGCAGTTACAGTTCCCTCTGTCAAACTTTTTTCTTTTTAAATCCTTTCGGGAAACTGACCACTGCCCCGATAGAAACTGAGGTAACTAACTATCTAACAGACCTGACCGACCAACAAACTACTAAGGTTTTAAGTGACGGGGCTTTTATTCCAATCTTTCGTGGAACGTGTTCAGTAGGTAGGTACTTGAAAAAAATGGAAAATACCCCAATCGAGAATTTGAAGTTATCGGCCTGTGGTTTTGTTCCAGAGGAGCTGTTCCAAAATTTGTAGTGAATACATTTGATTCACTCATGTTGAGTCGAAGCCACTTACAGCTTTCGGGACGATAAGACCATAGCAGTTACAGTTCCCTCTGTCAAACCTCTTAAAAAAAAAAAAAAAGAAAAAATCAATTGTCAGGTTCGACTGTACCCAGTGTCTGAACTTTATGCTGATCTGGTGTTGATACAATGAGTGTAGAATATTGCCAGTGTCAACAATCAACAGTGTATTACCTGTGTCAACAGCAGCAAAGTGAGACATTTTAGCGTAAACATTTTGGGTGGTAAAAATAACATCGAGTGGGAGTGTTCATGAAATTCTGACTATGATGTCCACACCAAGCAAAGGCAAATAAAGATAGATGTGGGTATTTCACACATTTTGTGGTAGTAAAGTAAAATAAACATTCAATACATTGTATAGTTATTAATAGGTGTAGGTACATCGTACGTAACATTAGATTCATAGAAACTACGTATATCTATCGCAAAATATAGGTAATATCGTACTTTTTTTCACTTTCTATTACTACAGTATAGCGAGCTATACTAGTAATGAAAGTATTGCAATCGGTCCAATTTTTTTTTTCTTCGTCCCTTGTCTTGTAAGACTTTCGAGCTACACCAAGCAAAGGCAAATAAAGATAGATGTGGGTATTTCACACATTTTGTGGTAATAAAGTAAAATAAACATTCAATACATTGTATATAGTTACTAATAGGTGTAGGTACATCGTACGTAACATAGATTCATAGAAACTACGTATATCTATCGCAAAATATAGGTAATATCGTACTTTTTTTTACTTTCTATTGCTACAGTATAGCGAGCTATACTACTAATGAAAGTATTGCAATCGGTCCAATTTTTTTTTTCTTCGTCTCTTGTCTTGTAAGACTTTCGAGCTTTCAACACCTAAATCTACACATACCACATACCTACCTATAATCAAAATTTCAAATATTTTGTGGGTAAAAAAGAAGAAGAAGAAAAACCTGTCTCTAGTGTATTAATTTATACTTTGTCGTATACCTAGAACAGAATATATTAGAATAAATGATAACTTGTTCCATCAGAGGGGCTAAACCCCATCAGGAATCCCACATCCCATTAATCCTGTGGGTACTCCCTACTCCCCCCCCTTTCCTATGCTGCCAAGTAATCCCTAAATGAATGTTTTTATTGTGTGTTAGGGGGGCAAAGCCCTATCCCTTGTTTAAAACAAGTTAATTCTCGAGAGTTTCATCCATTAATTCTCCCTGAATGTAACTCTATATCCAATGGGATTCTTCTTCATCTTCTTCTTCTTCTTCTTCTTCTCCTCCTCCTTTTTCTTGTTCTTCTTCTTTCCTTCCTTCCCTCGTTATTCTCTTCTTTTCCCCACCTTATCCTCCTTTTTCTCCTGACTCTTCTCATTCTATGATCCTCTTCCTTCTTTATTATCCAATGTTTCGTATTTTTGTCACCTCCACTAAGAATATTGATTCTTTTCCTCTAGTGTCCCTTGGGTGGATATTTCTCTGTTAGACATATCCTAAGCTATACCCTAAAATCTGGAGTCTCTGGACTTTAATAGAGACTTGATTCCTGTGAAAATTGCCGACAGTAAAATTGCCAACAATAAAATTGCCAAAAATAAAGTAGGTACTATATTTTAATATTTTAGACGAAATGCCCCAAAAAAAAAAAAAAAAAAAAAAATGTAATGGGTATTATAATTTAGGTACATAATTAATTAAAGTAGGTAAATATTATAAATTCATTTACTCGTAAGTACCTATTCATAAAATCAATAAGTAGGTATAGGTGGCTCTGTAAGTCTGAACCTATATAATATGAAGATTTTTCCGAATTTGATTGAACATTAATGAGGCAAAGGCGATATATTAGGTGGATTTAACTTATATCTTACTATGTATCCTTATCCTATAGGAAGGAAAGTAATGTAATCGAGTCAAAATTTCGATGGTCATGGTCAGTTTTTAGTGCCAAAACACGTTTTGAGGTCCCTAGAGCCTAAATCCAAAGTTTCAGACATTGGTCCGTGTGTTTGTCCTTCTGTCTGTCTGTAAACAAAATATCTCGAGAACGATAAGAGCTAGAGACTAGAAATTTGATATGTAAGCTGTCAAATGTGACAAGGATGCGACACGAAACTTTTGGTTAAGACCGGTGCAACGGTTGGCGGCATTTTACTGCTTTTTGTCAAATGTGACAAGGATGCGACACGAAACTTTTGGTTAAGATCGGTGCAACGGTTGGCGGCATTTTACCGCTTTTTGTCGGTTTTCGGTGTAATTTAACATTATCTCGGGAACGGTATGAGCTAGAGACTTGAAATTTGGTATGTAATTCACAAATGTGACAAGGATGCAACTCAAAACGTTTGGTTGAGATAGGTGCTGCGGTTGGTGGTATTTTGACCGCTTTTTGGCGGTTTTCAGCTATACCGACTAAACGGTTAGAGATATTGTAAAAGTTAGGGAATAAGAACAAGAACACCCAAAATAAGCATTATTTATTAGGATAAGGAAAGTCGTGTGATGTTCACACAAGATTTTTTTTTTTTTTCATTGTTTGTAGGTAGTAGGTACTTAGGTAGGTACCTAGATGATAATTTGATAATATATTTCTAATGCCTATTTTTATATTTTTTATCTTGAATGATATCGTAGACAATTAGACATTGCCTAATTGTAATTAGTGCTACTGTGACAGTTTTTTCTCACCGAAGAATGTATTTATATTTATTATTTTTACTAGTAGGTACCTAAAATTAATTGAATTTATATGAGTGATTAGTATTATTGATTGTTTACTCTTTTTTGTTTAATGTTTACGAGTATATAGGTATAACCAAAACGTTTGAACTTTTTTACCTTCTGGATACCTACAAACCTACATGACTGTGTAAACATTTTAGTGTTGCTTTATTCCCTCAATCCTTCGGATTGGATTATTATGGACGTCTAAATTAATGATTGCAACATGACCATGCTTTCGGTCATTCAGGATTCCTTGGGAATTCAGGACAGGTAACGAAATCTGTTTCTATTTTCTTCACCATTATTTTACCTATTTTTACAAAATTTATTCCTATTTTCTTCACCATTATATTACCTATGTTTAACATGATTGATTTATGTGGGTGTTTAGGTATTTTACATTATTTATATAAAAGTAGGTACCTGTGTACGTAGGTACCTTATGTCTTTTTCTTCATCTTTATTGCACCTTTTTCCGGTTTTCTTTGGGGTCAGCGTTACCCTCATTTATCCTACCCCTCCATACCCTCCTATTTAACGTCTCTTCCCTTCTCCATCCCTTTTCTTTCTATAGATCAGTTGCGCTTACTTGGGTGATGTTTCAAAGTCATAGAGCAGGAAAAATAAGGACCAACGGAATTTTTCTTTTTCTTCAACGGAAATCGATTAAAAAAAATACCGGTAAATCGTGAACTTTGACGTCACGGCATACGCTCCCGTAGGCGATGACGTCACATGAAATGTCCCGAGCAAAGCTCCCTCACAGGCAACGCATTAATGTGTTTATGCGCATATATTTCTGCACAGTTCTTTCTGCTCCTCCGCTAGCGCGCTTGCATAGTGCCGCTACTTAACGGACGAAAAAAACAACTGCGTAAAGTCTGACGTCACACATATTTGAACTCTTTCATTAGAACGGATAATAAAAGTTGAATTTTCGACCTTTTACAGCATACGCTCCCGTAGGCGATGACGTCACATCAAATGTCCCGAGCAAAGCTCCCTCGCAGGCAACGCATTAATGTGTTTATGCGCATATATATCTGCGCAGTTCTTTCTGCTCCTCCGGCTAGCGCACTTGCATAGTGGCGCTACCTATAACGGACGAAAAAAACAACTGCGTAAAGTCTGACGTCACACATATTTGAACCCTTTCATTAGATCGGATAATAAAAGTTGAATTTTCGACCTTTTACAGTTTTTTATTTTCGGAGTTTTGACCTCAGATTTGGATTTTTCCCAACTTTTTACATAGGAATCGACCATTTATTTATAATTTTTACTCATTTGCATTTGCTCCATTCTTCCACGACTTTTTCTCTCCGCCTAAAATTTGGTCTCCCTCTCTATCCCACATGTAAGAAAATTCGTACTGAAAGAGCATAAATAAAACACATAGATAATTTTAGGTAGGTTACTAATATAAACAGATACATAGGTACTCGTAGTGATATGTTCACATATGAGACACATAGCTATTCCCAACTTTTTACATAGGAATCGACCATTTATTTATAATTTTTACTCATTTGCATTTGCTCCATTCTTCCACGACTTTTTCTCTCCACCTGAGATTTGGTCTCCCTCTCTATCCCACATGTAAGAAAATTCGTACTAAAAGAGCATAAATAAAACACATAGATAATTTTAGGTAGGTTACTAATGTAAACAGATACATAGGTACTCGTAGTGATATGTTAACATATGAGATACATAGGAATGAGTAATCATAATGTAACACATCGTATTCCGGACCCGGTTTGACTGTATCGAATCCTGGAGATTGAATTTTCATGTGTGGAAAAGGCAGGGCTGTTTGTAGGATCCCGAGGCCCGAGCTCATCAAGGACCCTGTAGAAACTGTAGATATGTAATACTCGTACATACAGTAATACCTACATACTCGTCTACTGTATGATAAATATGTTCACATATGCATTTGCATTTGAGTAATGCTGAATCAAGGAGTGACTATTTTATCTAAAACTATACCTAGTCTTCTTCTTTTTTTTTTTTCTTCGCCTTTTCCCGTGTGGGCGTTTTTCGTCAGCCTCTCAATCAGCCCTAACTCCGGACCCGGTTTGACTGTATCGAATCCTGGAGATTGAATTTTCATGTGTGGAAAAGGCAGGGCTGTTTGTAGGATCCCGAGGCCCGTGCTCATCAGGGACCCTGTAGAAACTGTAGATATATGTAATACTCGTACATGCAGTAATACCTACATACTCGTCTACTGTATGATAAATATGTTCACATATGCATTTGCATTTGAGTAATGCTGAATCAAGGAGTAACTATTTTATCTAAAACTATACCTAATATTCTTCTTCTTTTTTTTTTCTTCGCCTTTTCCCGTATGGGCGTTTTTCGTCAGCCTCCCAATCAGCCCTAGCTAGGGTCTACTGTATGATAAATATGTTCACATATGCATTTGCATTTGAGTAATGCTGAATCAAGGAGTAACTATTTTATCTAAAACTATACCTAGTCTTCTTCTTCTTTTCTTCTTCGCCTTTTCCCGTGTGGGCGTTTTTCGTCAGCCTCTCAATCAGCCCTAACTATAGGTCGATTGCTTTGGGCTGACATTTGGTTTTGGCTACAAATTTTACAAGTGGATGCCCTTAGCATTACAAAAACTACCAAGACGTATTCTTTGTAAATAATAATATTAAAATCGCGAGAGACCTATTGTTCGAGTTTAGCCCTGGGGCCGGTTAAGTTGTCAATAGAATTAGAACGGTCCTGAGAATAGGTACCTACTAGGTAGAGAATATAATAAGTAGGAATAGGTAGGTATAGTATAGTTTCCCTGGTACCTACACAGCTGCACACATTCACATATGAGAGACAGACATATATGAGCATATAATCTACACTTATACCTACCTAGGTAAAATGTAGGTACAGGTTCTGTCCAGAGTTAGGTACAACTTACGAAATAAGGTGTATTTTTGTCAGCCTAGTTAGCTTGTAAGCGCTAGGCCGTGGGTTCGATTCCCACCCGGGGCATATTTTATCCTGGAAGAGATAAAGTTCGTTCCTGGAACGGCTAGCTTTCTCCTATCCTGTCTTCCTTCTCTCTTCGATTTCGGGACGATAAGACCTTAGCAGTTACAGTTCCCTCTGTCAAACTTCTTTTTTCTTTTTTAAATCCTTTCGGGAAATTGACCACTGCCCCGATAGAAACTGAGGTACCTAACTAACTATCTAACAGACCTGACTGACCAACGGACTACTAAGGTTTTTAGTGACGCGGCTTTTATTCCAATCTTTCGTGGAACGTGTTCAGTAGGTAGGTACTTGAAAAAAATGGAAATTACCCCAATCGAGAATTTGAAGTTATCGGCTTGTGGTTTCGTTCCAGAGGAGCTGTTCCAAAATGTGTAGTGAATACATTTGATTCACTCATGTTGAGTCGAAGCCACTTACAACCTATAAGTGAAATGATTCCATCCATATTCTCCATCACCATATCGAATTAAAAGAAAAACGACTTAATTTTGCATAATATGATGTTAGATGTTAGAATGATTAATGAAAAAGGAAAAAGACGCCCCCCACGAGATTTGAAGATTTCTAACAGAATGATTATCATGCTGTGATCTGCAACCAGCCAAAGACTGGCAACCACGTTATTTGAATATATTTTTGAATAAATGTTTCTCTCTACCAGACTGGCACCATATCTTGTAACACCCTGTATTTTCTTGTCATATGTCAAGATATTTATCAGTAATTCACTCGGTATGGTAATATCTAGGTATAGGTACCTATACCTACCAGTCATCTAGGTAAAGTACCTAGATATCCGTAGATACCTACTAAAAAAAAAAAGAACTTAATGGAAATTCTAATAGATGTCTGCAATCCATATGGTGATGGATAAATGATATTGGACATTACCTGGTGGTAAAAGTGTCCACACGCATGTGTTTAGTGGACATTGATTGAACATTGACAGAAAAATGAGAGGATAATTTTTGTCAACTTGTGATTGGTGAGTTAGTTGAGGTAGGTACCTAGGTAATCTGATGGTTAATGGTTAGTCACAGGTAGTAGGTATACATGTGTTTAGTGGACATTGATTGAACATTGACAGAAAAATGAGAGGATAATTTTTGTCAACTTGTGATTGGTGAGTTAGTTGAGGTACCTAGGTAATCTGATGGTTAATGGTTAGTCACAGGTAGTAGGTAGATAATTTTTCATTTAGTCATAATCAGTAATTTTTCATTTTGTCTTGTGAATTATAACTTATTGCATAGGCGTGCCGTAGGAAGGTGAATGGTAAAAGTGTCCACACGCATGTGTTTAGTGGACATTGATTGAACATTGACAGAAAAATGAGAGGATAATTTTTGTCAACTTGTGATGTGGTAAAATGATTGGTGACTTGGTGAGTTAGTTACCTAGGTAATCTGATGGTTAATGGTTAGTCACAGGTAGTAGGTAATTTTTCATTTAGTCATAATCAGTAATTTTTCATTTTGTCTTGTGAATTATAACTTATTGCATAGGCGTGCCGTATAGGAAGGTGAATACGGGAAATTGCACACAACACAAAATGCAACACACCCCAAAATTAGTGGACTATTTTCTTCTTCTTCTTCTTCTTCTTCTTCTTCTTCTTCTTCTTCTTCTTCTTCTTCTTCTTCTTCTTCTTCATAAGTTCATAGTCTTTGCGTATTTAAATAGGGTCGGAGTACATGGAATATAAGAACGAGAATTGGGAAGAGAAAGAAGAAAACAACAAAAAGAAAACTGCAGAAGAAGAAGACTTCACAAGAAACTCCTCTCACCTTTGATTAAACATGGTCAATTTGGCACATCCACTAGAATTCCAATCTTTTCTTACCTAACTTGACTTTCATTATTATCCAATGTTTCGTATTTTTGTCACCTCCACTAAGAATATTGATTCTTTTCCTCTAGTGTCCCTTGGGTGGATATTTCTCTGTTGGACATATCGTAAGCTATACCCTAAAATCTGGAGTCTCTGGACTTTAATATAGACTTGATTCCTGTGAAAATTGCCGACGATAAAATTGCCAACAATAAAATTGCCAAAAATAGAGTACTATATTTTAACATTTTAGACGTAAAATGCCCACCTAATTTACCTTCTCTCCCTCTCTACTCCTTTCCTCACCTATCATTGTTCTTTTTCTCCTCCTCCTTTTTCTCTTGATTCTTCTAATTCCGTTATCCTCCTTCTCCTTCTGTCCCTCCCTTTCTTCTTCTCTGCCCACCTAATATACCTAAATACTACCTAATGTTATCCGTGTGATTTCAACATGATTCTCACAATCTGTGTCAACAGTGATGCCAGATACTAGACTGAGGGTAGATAGATCATAGACTCTACGTATAGCTATAGATACTAGACTGAGGGTAGATAGATCATAGACTCTACGTATAGCTATAGATACTAGACTGAGGGTAGATAGATCATAGACTCTACGTATAGCTATAGATACTAGACTGAGGGTAGATAGATCATAGACTCTACGTATAGCTATAGATACTAGACTGAGGGTAGATAGATCATAGACTCTACGTATAGCTATAGATACTAGACTGAGGGTAGATAGATCATAGACTCTACGTATAGCTATAGATACTAGACTGAGGGTAGATAGATCATAGACTCTACGTATAGCTATAGATACTAGACTGAGGGTAGATAGATCATAGACTCTACGTATAGCTATAGATACTAGACTGAGGGTAGATAGATCATAGACTCTACGTATAGCTATAGATACTAGACTGAGGGTAGATAGATCATAGACTCTACGTATAGCTATAGATACTAGACTGAGGGTAGATAGATCATAGACTCTACGTATAGCTATAGATACTAGACTGAGGGTAGATAGATCATAGACTCTACGTATAGCTATAGATACTAGACTGAGGGTAGATAGATCATAGACTCTACGTATAGCTATAGATACTAGACTGAGGGTAGATAGATCATAGACTCTACGTATAGCTATAGATACTAGACTGAGGGTAGATAGATCATAGACTCTACGTATAGCTATAGATACTAGACTGAGGGTAGATAGATCATAGACTCTACGTATAGCTATAGATACTAGACTGAGGGTAGATAGATCATAGACTCTACGTATAGCTATAGATACTAGACTGAGGGTAGATAGATCATAGACTCTACGTATAGCTATAGATACTAGACTGAGGGTAGATAGATCATAGACTCTACGTATAGCTATAGATACTAGACTGAGGGTAGATAGATCATAGACTCTACGTATAGCTATAGATACTAGACTGAGGGTAGATAGATCATAGACTCTACGTATAGCTATAGATACTAGACTGAGGGTAGATAGATCATAGACTCTACGTATAGCTATAGATACTAGACTGAGGGTAGATAGATCATAGACTCTACGTATAGCTATAGATACTAGACTGAGGGTAGATAGATCATAGACTCTACGTATAGCTATAGATACTAGACTGAGGGTAGATAGATCATAGACTCTACGTATAGCTATAGATACTAGACTGAGGGTAGATAGATCATAGACTCTACGTATAGCTATAGATACTAGACTGAGGGTAGATAGATCATAGACTCTACGTATAGCTATAGATACTAGACTGAGGGTAGATAGATCATAGACTCTACGTATAGCTATAGATACTAGACTGAGGGTAGATAGATCATAGACTCTACGTATAGCTATAGATACTAGACTGAGGGTAGATAGATCATAGACTCTACGTATAGCTATAGATACTAGACTGAGGGTAGATAGATCATAGACTCTACGTATAGCTATAGATACTAGACTGAGGGTAGATAGATCATAGACTCTACGTATAGCTATAGATACTAGACTGAGGGTAGATAGATCATAGACTCTACGTATAGCTATAGATACTAGACTGAGGGTAGATAGATCATAGACTCTACGTATAGCTATAGATACTAGACTGAGGGTAGATAGATCATAGACTCTACGTATAGCTATAGATACTAGACTGAGGGTAGATAGATCATAGACTCTACGTATAGCTATAGATACTAGACTGAGGGTAGATAGATCATAGACTCTACGTATAGCTATAGATACTAGACTGAGGGTAGATAGATCATAGACTCTACGTATAGCTATAGATACTAGACTGAGGGTAGATAGATCATAGACTCTACGTATAGCTATAGATACTAGACTGAGGGTAGATAGATCATAGACTCTACGTATAGCTATAGATACTAGACTGAGGGTAGATAGATCATAGACTCTACGTATAGCTATAGATACTAGACTGAGGGTAGATAGATCATAGACTCTACGTATAGCTATAGATACTAGACTGAGGGTAGATAGATCATAGACTCTACGTATAGCTATAGATACTAGACTGAGGGTAGATAGATCATAGACTCTACGTATAGCTATAGATACTAGACTGAGGGTAGATAGATCATAGACTCTACGTATAGCTATAGATACTAGACTGAGGGTAGATAGATCATAGACTCTACGTATAGCTATAGATACTAGACTGAGGGTAGATAGATCATAGACTCTACGTATAGCTATAGATACTAGACTGAGGGTAGATAGATCATAGACTCTACGTATAGCTATAGATACTAGACTGAGGGTAGATAGATCATAGACTCTACGTATAGCTATAGATACTAGACTGAGGGTAGATAGATCATAGACTCTACGTATAGCTATAGATACTAGACTGAGGGTAGATAGATCATAGACTGAGGGTAGATAGATCATAGACTGAGGGTAGATAGATCATAGACTGAGGGTAGATAGATCATAGACTCTACGTATAGCTATAGATA
>NW_007380250.1:25774-27702 GCF_000475195.1 Diaphorina citri | reverse complement strand
TCGTCAATAAAATGGAAGTAATGTACAATTTTTAAGAACAGGTAGGTAAGTAAAACAAATGCTGCAATCGATTACAAACAGTCATTGGCTACAATTGTCAAATTTGAGTCATATAATTCTCAAACTTTCTACATTGAGTTCCTCATAAAAAAATCACATAGGATTGACTATTTACAATATTTACATGAATATACAATTGTCAAATTTGAGTCATATAATTCTCAAACTTTCTACATTGAGTTCCTCATAAAAAAATCACATAGGATTGACTATTTACATGAATTTTTTTAAAAAAAGCTAGTAAAATCCCTTCATACAGAGGAACATCGAACCCGTAACTTTTCAACTGTAAGTCCAATAGTGTTGGAAGTTGCGTCAATAAAATGGAAGTAATGTACAATTTTTAAGAACAGGTAGGTAAGTAAAACAAATGCTGCAATCGATTACAAATAGTCATTGGCTGCAATTCTCAAATTTGAGTCACATAATTCTCAAACTTTCTACATTGAGTTCCTCATAAAAAAATCACATAGGATTGACTATTTACATGAATATTTTTAAAAAAAAGCTAGTAAAATCCCTTCATACAGAGGAACATCGAACCCGTAACTTTTCAACTGTAAGTCCAATAGTGTTGGAAGTTGCACCATTCGGTTCGGCGATAAAAATTACATAGGATTGACTATTCACATGCTTATTTGTCAATAGTCCTGTTACCTACATCTTACCTACATCAAAAAGTTGAATCGCTGAGTCTAAAGCAACGCCTGTTATTTAGAAATTCAATGCAACAAGCAGTACTAAGAAGAAAAAAAAAGACAAGGTAAGTTCTGAAATCATTAAATCATATCAATCTGTGAACTGTGATCTCTATCTAAAACGCCATTAGCAAATCCGAGTCATTCGAAAGAATCGAAAGCGATTTCCATTTGAACCTCTGACTTACTTTCCTCTAGCTCTACCAACATATAATTGGTCCTGGTTCGTGCCGAATCGTTTTGGGAAATTTTTATCTTTTGAATTTTCTTTGAATTTCAACTTTTCAACTCGCGTGGGTCGCGTTTTTCTTTGGTGTTTTTTTTTTAATCTAATAAAACCCTTTTTCAGTGTTCTTGCTTCCAGAAATCAGGTAGGATCCATCATTTTACTTATCTTTTGTGTCACCTATCTGGTCTTTGAAGTAATTATCTCAAAATCTTGTGAAATTTTCATGTCATAATTTTACCTACTTATGTTTAAGTCTAAGGCGTCATAAAAATGACCGCCTAATGCCTTTGTCTAGTTGTTGATTATCTTTGTGCTCCTCCATTATCAAGGAAATTTTCATGTCATAATTTTACCTACTTATGTTTAAGTCTAAGGCGTCATAAAAATGGCCGCCTAACGCCTTTGTCTAGTTGTTGATGATCTTTGTGCCCCTCCATTATCAAGTTATCTATCTCCCGCACCTAATTCGGTGATAAAGCAAATCAAGCAAAAATTTTGTAAACATTTTAGAATCCATTTTGAATTTTAATTTTTAAAAACAAATTTTGAAAACTTCCAAAACTTCAAATTTTGATAACAAACACCTGTTGATTTATTTGATCTCTCAGTACTTATACTTTTTAAACTTGCCTCGGCACCGGCAATGTTCCAAAAATATCTGAAGTGAGTAGTTGTGTATCTCTTATCGTGTCGTGCTATCTTAAATCTTATCAATCTGTGAACTGTGATCTCTATCTAAAACGCCATTAGCAAATCCGACTCATTCGAAAGAATCGAAAGCGATTTCCTTTTGAACCTCCGACTTACTTTCCTCTAGCTCTACCAACAAGCCCCATATGTGTCCATAAGCGGTTCTGAAACTATGGCCACTTCAGATTTTTATGGTTCGGCATCGGTTCCTAAAATGTGGTCACAGAGTTGATTTCAGAATGTGGCGCATT
>NW_007380250.1:0-25165 GCF_000475195.1 Diaphorina citri | reverse complement strand
CAAGACTTTAGTTGAAACACTTGGGTGTAAAATTCCTTTTTTTTTTTTTTTTTTTTTTTTAGTACCTACTGCTTGTTGCTTTGAATTTCGAAATAACAGGCGTTGCTTTAAACTCAGCGATCCGACTTTTTGAGCACTGGATAACTCGTTTTAACGTAGGTAACAGGACTATTGACAAAATAATAAGCATGTGAATAATCATTCTTATGTGATTTTTAACGCCGGACCGAATGGTGCAACTTTTAACACTATTGGACTTATAGTTGACGGGTTCGATACTCCCCTGTGTGTAATTTATGATATTTCATAAAATTTATTGACAAAGAAAACCTGTAACTCCTTAACCGTGAGTCGGATAGTGTTCAAAAAATCACATAGGAATGACTTCTTGAAAAACTGTTGAAGGCCTTTTCAAAAACGTTATTTTTCTTGAATCCGCCGAGTCTCAAACCCGTAACTCCTTAACTGTAAGTTGGACCAATCGATTCCTCGTCAAAATTTATGAATGAATGCTTATAGCGGACCCGGAAAATGTATTGGGGACTTTTATGGGACAAAACCTGATTTTACAGGCTTATTTCCTATGGAAGGAATGACTTCTTGAAAAACTGTTGAAGGCCTTTTCAAAAACGTTATTTTTCTTGAATCCGCCGAGTCTCAAACCCGTAACTCCTTAATTGTAAGTTGGACCAATCGATTCCTCGTCAAAATTTACGAATGAATGCTTAGTGGACCCGGAAAATGTATTGGGGACTTTTATGAGGCAAAACCTGATTTTACAGGCTTATTTCCTATGGAGCACTTCTACCCCCTTCTAACCCCTGTATACTGGGGTATATGTACATAGAATGATATCTCATTGGTGACCCAGTACACGATCTGAGAGGAAACAAGAAATAGGACGAGAAGAAGACAAAAGGGATGAGAATGTATGAGGAGGGATGAGAAAGGAAAAGGAGTACACTAATAACGAAGGTGGGTAATTGAATTTCATGGTTATGTATGCCTCCTGTGTAGTCAGGAAACAAAAACGTAATAACAATAACAATAAACCCAGTGATTTTTATGTGCAATCTCGGCATACAGGGTGTCCGGGGTCGTTGATGTCGGTATGGACAAAGCTCATGTCCTCTTAATACTCGGGGACACATCTTTGAGAATAAACTAATAAACTGAATTGGTTAAGCAATCCGACTGGTTCCGATTTTCAGAATTTGAGTTACAAATTTACTAACTTTGGGCTACAATTCTCAAAGTGTTGCCCCAGACATGACAAGACATCTTGATGTGTCATAGTTGGAAGACAAATCTCGAAGACCACCCTGTAAGACTCAGAATGTACATTTCTATTCTCTATTACTACAATAATTCAAAATGGCAAAAGTAAATAACAGCAAGAAGAAGTTGGAGCAAGGAACGTCGAAAGCCGTACGGAGAAAAAAAAAATACTTTGGGAATACCTCTGTAGTTAGACAGGAAAACAAAATCCGGTTATTACCTACAACAATGAAATATAGAATCAAGACAGAAGCAAGAATTTTAATGGAATAAATAATTCAAACCGTTCCTGAAAAGTACCATTGGGGTACTTATATAGGAACAAAAGGAAGATATTTTTATAGTTACATTAAAATAAACCATTCTCATTATTATTATTAGGATTGGTACGGAACAAAATGGTAAAACGCTGTGAGAATCACAAAAAAATTATAAAAACCATGCAATAACAATCTTCTGCTCAAGATTGATCACAAACATGTTCACTCCTAAACATATGAGAAGAAAGAGAGAGAGAGAGAGAGAGTAATATGTATAGGTAATTTTTGCTTTAAAAAAAATCACACCTAAAGGGAATTTAGCTAAAATGGAGTAAGTAACCATTTACCTTGGTATGTTAAGAAAATACAATCTCTTCGAATCACAAAATTCCTGCATCCCCCCGGTTCACTGATATTTCCCCAACAAAACACATTATGGGTGTAGGTAATAATTTGTAAAACTGATCAATTCTGTTAACCCGGTTGGCAGTTTGTCCCCTACGTGCAAGGATAGTCAAGTAGTCCGATGTTATTTATTAGAATACAAATCTTTGAGTGAATATTGTATGAGGAATCAATTATTCTACCTGGTCTTCTGATCCAAAGCTGCCAGCTCTTTCTATCCGCTAAACTTGGATTTAAAAAAAAAAAAAAAAACTAGAATTACCTAGTTTAATAGGTACATGAAAAACTATTACCATTGGTAGCAGTATAACCTCCTTAACTACAGGTAAGTACAGGAGCATTGAAATTTCCTATAATATTCAGCATAAAATTTCCTAATACCCCCAACACCTATAGCGGTAACTACAGCATGTTCATTTTTAATCCAAACTCCAAACATAAAATCGTGGGGAAATGTTCCCAAACTTTATAGACAGAAAAGTTCCCAGCTTTTTGTTCCCCAACAAAAATTATCCCTCGAACTCAATTAATCCTATCAGAATCAACGCACCACCGGAATCCTACTAAAATTTAATGACATGGATTTTCACCAAGTTTTTGGTCAGTTATGACTTTGTCTATTATTTATATTTATGCTGAAAAGTTTGACCATTAGTACGAAGAACTTCATTACAGATACAAAAGGTAGTTTGTATTCAGCTCCCAGTCTCGAATATTGAGGTTGGCTTAAACAATTACATTCGATGATGAAAGCTACTGGGTTAGTTTGACCATTAGTACGAAGAACTTCATTACAGATACAAAAGGTAGTTTGTATTCAGCTCCCAGTCTCGAATATTGAGGTTGGCTTATACAATTACATTCGATGATGAAAGCTACTGGGTTAAAAAAAAAAAATGGAAAATTTTGGTTAGAAAGCAAAAATAAATTACTTGATCAAAAAACTGATTAAAGCTGATAGTTTGTCAGTATGAAGTCTGGATGGTTCAATTTAGAATTATCACCTTGATACCAAATGTCAAAGTACTTACAAAATAAAATTAAAATTAGTATTATCATTCAGAGTTTACGAAAAAAATAACTATCTAAGAGAAAAGAAAATATCTACTAAAAAAAGTAGATAGTTTTTGAATGAAAATGGAAAATTTTGGTTAGAAAGCAAAAATAAATTACTTGATCAAAAAACTGATTAAAGCTGATAGTTTGTCAGTATGAAGTCTGGCTGGTTCAATTTAGAATTATCACCATGATACCAAATGTCAAAGTACTTACAAAATAAAATTAAAATTAGTATCTATTATCATTCAGAGTTTACGAAAAAAATAACTATCTAAAAGAAAAGAAAATATCTACTAAAAAAAAGTAGATAGTTCTTGAATAGGAAAAACATCTCAAATCCTTTTATTTTCCCCCATTTAAAACTAAGGCTTAAGTTTTGTTTTTTATTGCAGCACTAAGTGCAGCATTTGCAGTATCATGACTTTTGCCTTGTATAGCTTTGGGTTAACATAATACCCCTGGAATAAAATGTTATCTATAGGGTAGTTAAGGTTCTTGATGAGGAATTGAATTTTCATTTTGAGATCCGAGTGGAAAAGGGAGAACTTTTTAAGTAAAAGAGAGATGCTAACAGTCGATAGAAGTTGAGATTTACAAAAAAAAAATAATAATAATAATAATAAATAAGAACTCATTGACCTTTGCTGTCCAAACAAGCTGTCGGCTGTGAAAAATTGGAAATTTAATCCACAGAACCACATCAGCGAAAATAAATAAGTATCAATTCTTGACTTTTTTTAATTTTTCATAGTTCTTCAAATATGTACCTATTCTTCAAAAAAATTAAAGCTCTTAAAATTCCTGCTGTATCCTGTATAATAAGTATGTACATAGGAATGAATATGCTACGGTAATTAAATATCTTCAGCCAACATGCACACATGTAGGGGAATTCTTATACTCCTACAGACACAGCCATGTGGGGGAACGGGATCACAAGCCAGGGATTCCTAAATGCAAAATGAGTTTGGAAGTGAACTTTTGGAGTGCAGGCAAGATTTTTTTTTAAAGAAGTTTGACAGAGGGAACTGTAACTGCTATGGGTCTTATCGTCCCAAAATCGAAGAGAGTAGGAAGACAGGATAGGAGAAAGCCAGCCGTTCCGAGAACGAACATTATCCCATCAGGATATAATCCGCCCAGGGCGGGAATCGAACCCGCGGCCTAGCGCTTACAGGGCAGACGCACTACCAACTAAGCTAACTAGGCTGGCACAGGCAAGTCTCGAAATAGATTTGTCAGTGAACTTTTGAAATGCAGGCAAGTTCTTGGGCTCATGCAGGGGGTGTCGATCAAATTTGGGAATGTAAATTCTTTAAAGTCCTACTTTTCTACTTACTTTTAAGTTGCAACCAAATTGGGTTGAACATGGTCTTTGCGTTCTTAGTTTGGGCTTGGTTGAACTTTGGGTTTGAATTCTATTGTTTTTGGAAATAATGCCTAATGCCTAGGTATATCTCCCTTTGTTCCTTATTTGGAGAAGTAGCTGAATTCCTTTTTTTTTTTTTTTTTTTTTTTTAGTACCTACTGCTTGTTGCTTTGAATTTCGAAATAACAGGCGTTGCTTTAAACTCAGCGATCCGACTTTTTGAGCACTGGATAACTCGTTTTAACGTAGGTAACAGGACTATTGACAAAATAATAAGCATGTGAATAATCATTCTTATGTGATTTTTAACGCCGGACCGAATGGTGCAACTTTTAACACTATTGGACTTATAGTTGACGGGTTCGATACTCCCCTGTGTGTAATTTATGATATTTCATAAAATTTATTGACAAAGAAAACCTGTAACTCCTTAACCGTGAGTCGGATAGTGTTCAAAAAATCACATAGGAATGACTTCTTGAAAAACTGTTGAAGGCCTTTTCAAAAACGTTATTTTTCTTGAATCCGCCGAGTCTCAAACCCGTAACTCCTTAACTGTAAGTTGGACCAATCGATTCCTCGTCAAAATTTATGAATGAATGCTTATAGCGGACCCGGAAAATGTATTGGGGACTTTTATGGGACAAAACCTGATTTTACAGGCTTATTTCCTATGGAACACTTCTACCCCCTTCTAACCCCTGTATACTGGGGTATATGTACATAGAATGATATCTCATTGGTGACCCAGTACACGATCTGAGAGGAAACAAGAAATAGGACGAGAAGAAGACAAAAGGGATGAGAATGTATGAGGAGGGATGAGAAAGGAAAAGGAGTACACTAATAACGAAGGTGGGTAATTGAATTTCATGGTTATGTATGCCTCCTGTGTAGTCAGGAAACAAAAACGTAATAACAATAACAATAAACCCAGTGATTTTTATGTGCAATCTCGGCATACAGGGTGTCCGGGGTCGTTGATGTCGGTATGGACAAAGGTCATGCCCTCTAATACTCGGGGACACATCTTTGAGAATAAACTAATAAAGTGAATTGGTTGAGCAATCCGACTGGTTCCGATTTTCAGAATTTTAGATACAAATTTACTAACTTTGGGCTACAATTCTCAAAGTGTTGCCCCGGACATGACAAGACATCCTGATGTGTCATAGTTGGAAGACAAATCTCGAAGACCATCCTGTAAGACTCAGAATGTACATTTCTATTCTCTATTACTACAATAATTCAAAATGGCAAAAGTAAATAACAGCAAGAAGAAGTTGGAGCAAGGAACGTCGAAAGCCGTACGGAGAAAAAAAATACTTTGGAAATACCTCTGTAGTTAGACAGGAAAACAAAATCCGGTTATTACCTATGTATTAGGATTGGTACGGAACAAAATGGTAAAACGCTGTGAGAATCTAGAATCACAAAAATGATAAAAACCATGCGATAACAATCTTCTGCTCAAGATTGATCACAAACGTGTTCACTCCTAAACATATGAGAAGAAATAGAGAGAGAGAGAGTAATATGTAGGTATAGGTAATTTTTGGAAAATTCTTGGAAAAAGAATAAATCGCAGTTCATGTTCTTTTAATAACATGCACCCAACATGTTAACTTGTGTTTTTCGCGGAATTCTGCGCAGAAAGGAAGGTTATAAGTTTGTCTGGTTTATATGAATCTCTGGGAAGAGCTGAGGTATGCGATTTAGATTAATTCTGCTTATTACAAAGGTCCTACTAACATCGATTCACGATTTTCGTAAATCTTCTAGAAGGTTCAAGTCAGTGAATGAAAATTTTCTAGGTATTAGGTGATATTTTTATTTGATTTTATTCCCTCAATTTGATGGGTGAAAAGAAGCATTTTCAAACACTTATTCGATCTAATACCCTTCTAAAAAGTCAAAGAGTTGAAAAATATTTACTTCCCAATGACACTTATTCGATCTAATACCCTTCTAAAAAGTCAAAGAGTTGAAAAATATTTACTTCCCAATGTTTCTCGTCCCTTGTCCACTTTATGTCCCTCTCCCCTCTTATTGTTTTACATCTGCCCCTCCCCTCTCATGGTATTACGTCTCCTCTCTCCCCTCCATTCTGCTCTCTTCCCTCCTTGACTCTTGCTTTCCAGTCGACATTCTTTACTTTCAAGTTCAAAACCGTACCTTCCCAATGTTTCTCGTCCCTTGTCCACTTTATCTCCCTCTCCCCTCTCATTGTTTTACATCTGCCCCTCCCCTCTCATGGTATTACATCTACTCTTCCCCCTCCATTCTACTCTCTTCCCTCCTTGACTCTTGCTTTCCAGTCGACATTCTTTACTTCTAAGTTCAAAATATACTATATTCCATGACTAGAACACCTCCAAAGCGTGGCTATTGGGGCACATGTGCTCGTTATGGCCGCTCTAAATGCTTCCATGTTAACCTTTATTGCCATCATGGAGAGATGGGTTTCTATTAGCTCTAGGCTTGCCTGGTGAGGGGTGGTCTGAAATAGGTGAACCTTTAGTGGGGGATATCGGATGTGGAGGTTGGTGCTTCAAGTCGAAGTCAAGTCATAAAATCTATTGCTGTAACTCTATTAATTGGGGAAACATATGACTAAGTACACTGCGAAAAAAACTAGGGTGCGGGAAGCCCAATGGAGTGACTGGGTTCCGGAACTCTATTATTGAACTCTATCGCCGTTCTGTTGAATTGAACTTCATCAGGAAATGCGTTGTAGTCATAAATCCTTGTAAAATTGATATTAGGAGTTCTTTCCAATACCCTCTCATGGTATTACGTCTCCTCTCTCCCCTCCATTCTGCTCTCTTCCCTCCTTCACTCTTGCTTTCCAGTCGACATTCTTTACTTCTAAGTTCAAAATAGACTATATTCCATGACTAGAACACCTCCAAAGCGTGGCTATTGGAGCACATGTGCTCGTTATGGCCGCTCTAAATGCTTCCATGTTAACCTTTATTGCCATCATGGAGAGATGGGTTTCTATTAGCTCTAGGCTTGCCTGGTGAGGGGTAGAAATAGGTGAAACCTCAGTGGGGGATATCGGATCTGAAGGTTGGTGCTTCGAGTCCAAGTCAAGCCATAAAAAATCAAATTGCTTGGCCGCTCTAAATGCTTCCATGTTAACCTTTATTGCCATCATGGAGAGATGGGTTTCTATTAGCTCTAGGCTTGCCTGGTGAGGGGTAGAAATAGGTGAAACCTCAGTGGGGGATATCGGATCTGAAGGTTGGTGCTTCGAGTCCAAGTCAAGCCATAAAACATCAAATTGCTGTAGGTATATCAAATGGGAAACACATTTTTGATAAGCATTTTAGTTTCCTTAAAATTAACCTATGTTGGGAAAATTCTTCATTACTATTGACCTTCATTCCAAGTGTTAAAGTATCTTATCATCTGACTAAGTACACTGCGAAAAAAACTAGGGTGCGGGAAGCCCAATGGAGTGACTGGGTTCCGGAACTCTATTATTGAACTCTATCGCCATTCTATTGAATTGAACTCCATCAGGAAATGCGTTGTAGTCATAAATCCTTGTAAAATTGATATTAGGAGTTCTTCCCAATAGTAGAAGTACACTGCGAAAAAAACTAGGGTGCGGGAAGCCCAATGGAGTGACTGGGTTCCGGAACTCTATTATTGAACTCTATCGCCGTTCTATTGAATTGAACTCCATCAGGAAATGCGTTGTAGTCATAAATCCTTGTAAAATTGATATTAGGAATTCTTCCCAATAGTAGATATACACCACTGACCAAAACAATTCTATGGAATATGTTACCAACCTTTGGAAATATGAATTTCAAATCAATTGCTGTCTTCTTGTTTAATGTTTCTCGTTCTGATTACACCTCGTAGCTGTTTTACATTCGTAACATTCTAAGTACGATGTCTAGCTGTCTTCTTGTTTAATGTTTCTCGTTCTGATTACACCTCGTAGCTGTTTTACATTCGTAACATTCTAAGTACGATGTCTATTTTTTTACTTTCTTTATATAGAAAGGAAAGTAATGTAATCGGGTCAAAACCGGGAGTTTCTCGTCTTTTTACTTTCCTTATCCTATAGGAAGGAAAGTAATGTAATCGGGTCAAATTTTCGATGGTCAAATTTTAGTGCCAAAACACGTTTTGAGGTCCCTAGAGCCTAAATCCAAAGTTTCAGCCATTGGTCCGTGTGTGTATCTGTCTGTCTGTCCGTTTGTAAACAAAATATCTCGAGAACGGTATTAGCTAGAGACTTGAAATTTGGCTTGCAGCTGTCAAATGTGACAAGGATGCGACACGAAACTTTTGGTTAAGGTTGGTGCAACGGTTGGCGGTATTTTGACCGCTTTTGGACAGATTTCGACCGTTTTTTGGCGGTTTTCAGCTATAGCGACAAAACGGTTAGAGATATTGTAAAAGTTAGGGTAAAAGAACACTCAAATAAGCATCATTCAGTAGGATAAGGAAAGTCGTGTGATGTTCACACCAGATTTTTGGAAAGTGAAATAGCGCCTGTAAACCACCACACTCAAATAAGCATCATTCAATAGGATAAGGAAAGTCGTGTGATGTTCACACCAGATTTTTGGAAAGTGAAATAGCGCCTGTAAACCACAGGAAATTCTAGACACGCCATCAGAACCGGTTCCGTTTCCGAAAGTTTCCCAAAAGGAAAATGCACTTATTTTTAGATCACTCTGAACCTTTAGTTTCATTACAGTTAACCTTTGTTTTATTATTAGGCCGAAAGTTTCCCAAAAGGAAAATGCATTTATTTTTAGATCACTCTGAACCTTTAGTTTCATTACAGTTAACCTTTGTTTTATTATTACCTAGGTACCTACCTACTTTGGAATGTTTTCAGGAATCAAACTAGTTTGCTCAATATTCAACCTTCCTACCACCTCATTCTGTATCCGACACATCCCCAGTATAAATTCACTACTAGCAGGCCACACAATGTCATGAATTATGTATAATTAATTACAATACCTTCTATATTATTGAACACTTCGCCCTGCACATGTATCGGGGGAAGGGTTGTGAACTCCCGAGAGAAATCAAATACACCTGGAAAACATGCATCAACATTGAAACTTTTCTAGTTGTGACTCTTCCATGCCAAGTGAACTTGTGTTTTGTTCAAGTGAACTTATTTTTTTCCCCTGTTCATCACAACCAACTAGGGCCCTGCACATGTATCGGGGGAAGGGTTGTGAACTCCCGAGAGAAATCAAATACACCTGGAAAACATGCATCAACATTGAAACTTTTCCTAGTTGTGACTCTTCCATGCCAAGTGAACTTGTGTTTTGTTCAAGTGAACTTATTTTTTTCCCTGTTCATCACAACCAACTAGGTATTAGCTTTTACAAATGTCCACCTCAAAATGACACTACTGAATTTTTACGTCATTACTGGGACTCGAACCCCCAGAGTAAAAGTCCAACTTTCAAATTCTGAGCTACTGGGACTGCTTGCCTAGTTATAATTTTCGGTAATAGGTAAGGTACCTATTCAAGTACTTCGAGGTTCTTACGTAGTAATCTGAGTAGAAGAAAATAATATGTACTCCATGCCAAGTGAACTTGTGTTTTGTTCAAGTGAACTTATTTTTTTCCCTGTTCATCACAACCAACTAGGTATTAGCTTTTACAAATGTCCACCTCAAAATGACACTACTGAATTTTTACGTCATTACTGGGACTCGAACCCCCAGTCCATGCCAAGTGAACTTGTGTTTTGTTCAAGTGAACTTATTTTTTTCCCTGTTCATCACAACCAACTAGGTATTAGCTTTTACAAATTTTAATGTCCACCTCAAAATGACACTATTGAATTTTTACGTCATTACTGGGACTCGAACCCCCAGAGTAAAAGTCCAACTTTCAAATTCTGAGCTACTGGGACTGCCTAGTTATAATTTTTGGTAATAGGTCATAGGTAAGGTACCGGTACCCAAGTACTTCGAGGTTCTTACGTAGTAATCTGAGAAGAAGAAAATAATATGTATTGCACATTGCATACACAAACTATAATTACCAGGCATTCATAAGATTTCTCACCCGTGACTTCGAACCCTGCCATGAAGCCATAAAGTAATCTATCAGTCCTCGACGTTGAGCAACACTGAGCCTTATTGGTATCTGGATTGATCAGATCGTCTTGTACATTTTTTTGCTGTTACTTATTTTGGTGTGCACACAGCCTGACGATAAGCTGTAGAGATCTAATGATTGAATTATAAATTGGGGCTTTAGAGGTTTGAAGAGGGGTAAATTCATTCCATCTATTTCTACTTAAGGTCGTTTTTTTTTTTTTTTTTTTTACTGCCCATGTTTTCATTGTTCTTTTTTAGTTTGCAAACCTTACTAAACTACCAATTTTATTGAATTGGAGATGAACTGGGTATACCTTTATTTGGAGTGGTTTTTATTTTCTATTGGTTTGTATCTCACCTTTAGAAGGAAAACCTTGAAATTCAAAGAAAAAAATCATAGTCAGCGGCCATTTTTCCTGAAATTCTAAAATTCTACGATTCTCTGAACATGTCTGAACTATGAGTTGTTTTCTCTTTACTTTGTTTATATTGAATTTGCAATCTATACACCTAAAGAGAGTGTTTGAGGAAATTTTCCCAAGATTCCATCAACCTGCCTCGGTAGGCGTAGTAGTCAAGACGCTCGCCTGGTAAACAGGAGGGCGTGTTTGTTTCGATCCCAGCCGGAGGCATTGAATTTGAATTTTATCCTCATTTTATTTGAGATTTTTTTTTTTTTTTTTTTTTTTTTTTTTTTGCCATTTTCAATGTTACAGTCACCTGACCTGACAGCAGTGGGCTGCTACCTCTAAACACGTATGTAGATGACCTTTATCTCTATAACAGTGAGGACAAGGTGCGGAAATGCCTATAGTGACCATCAGACTGTTTACAATAATAATTCCCCTCAGTGAAAGGCCATAAATTCACCGTTCCGTTGATAAAAATGGAACATAAATTTAATATGAGGCCCCCGAACACAAAAATAGATGAGATTAACATTTTTTGAATACTAAACGTTGCTTAATAATTTTACTTGGGGTTTAACATTGCATATTTACATATGAAGAACACAAAAGGTAGACAGTATCATTTTTTGAACATAAGGCTTTAGTTTTTTCGGGACTTTTTTTTTTTTTGCATTGCAATAAATTATCAAATGAAAAAAAAAATGCATCTGGAAACCAAGGCTTCGATGTAGGGCGCTCCGGATGTGAAAGTGACACGAAACGTATTGTTGTTGTATAAATGTATTATTGACATATCTCTACCTACATAACTTAAATAACTATACCAACATTATGGTTCTCATGGTTCTCTTTTTCTGAACACCTGTGTGGACCATGTTTTAAATCGTATCTACTCGTATTCTAATTATGTATTTATTTATTATATTTTTTCACAGTATCTCCTAAACAATACCAATTTTGGTTTGGGTGAAGAGGCCTCCTTGGGAAAAACCCCTCCCAAAAGCCATAAAAAAAAAAAAAAAACAAAAAACAAATACATGATGTACTCCATATTTCCCTAATTGTATTATGTATAAACATTGTTAACATACTATCATGTATTTGAACAATAAAAATAATTGAATTGAATTGAATTGAACTATTGTGTACCTACGTCACTTCTACTCCGACCCTATTTATTTAGGAAAAGGCTAGGAAGAAGATCTTTTGTGTCACTTTTCCTGGGTCGTCCATATTTCCGGGTGCTGTATGGTGAACCCAGCCTGAGCAGGAGCGATGATTGCCATTGCCATATATTGTAAACAGGGGTATTTAATACATATGGAATATATTGTAAACAGGAGTATTTAATACATATGGAGCAAAACATGACGGTGTGTGGAATTGTGAAGCTCATACATTATTGCTCAGATTCGTGCTTTATCTTTCCATTTTGTATTGCAGCTTTTCGCAATAAATTAATGAACGCTCCTCTACCTATCCTTACAAGGCCCGTTCCAACTTGTCGCCCGGAAAAAAATCGTAGTCGGAACACTTTCATTCATATTACATTACCTGCAAGGACATGGTGTGTCGTTCGTCGTTCGGGGAAAAAATCGTGGCGTGTGTAGTGGGAACGATCTCAGGAACAACAGAATTGAGAAATCCATTACACATGTTGTAAATTTCAATTTTCCATCTGAGCTGGAGGCTGAAGTACGACCCCATGTTTGTTTCTTAGAATGGTACGTAGAACAATATTGGAAGTACCAACGTACATAAAGGGTCTGCTAGAAAACAATGTTTCGCCATAGGATATTTTTCTTTTTGATTAAAATAACAGCGACCTCTATTAAAAAATACAAAACGAGTTTTTTTTTCAATTTGTTCCGTTTGCCTCCAAACATATTGGAAAAACATGGATATTAATTTGAAATAGGTACCTTCTAACTCATAACAAAGTTGCCGCTTATTTGAGGTTCCATGTTCAGGTTAACTATACAGCATACAGTGGAGGTGCCTAATATCATCAGAATATCTGAGTATTTGATTGGCGACTACTTACGTATTTGATGTTAGAATATCCTTGTTTATCCTGCTCGAATGGGACTAAGAAATTCCTTTAGCCCAGCAGTTTAAGTAGGGTCTTAATCGGGCTCCGGGTTCTTGTTATTGATCAATCTGTTGACTTACTAGTAAATTAGTTAGAACTAAATATCAACTTGTTAAGAGAAATTAATGATGTCCTCAAAAAAAAAAATGAAAATTCTTTGGTTGATTTGAAGGCTAATATAAATTCTTTACCAACCAAAGCAATTCCTATAATTTTCTCCTTTGATACTTTTCTCCTTTGTAGGATTATAGGTTCCCTAAACATACAAGATGAGGAGCAGCATTTTGTATTGGAAAATGTTTTTTATTTAATTTTTCGCTGCCGTAAGCTATGTGAAAAATAATTAAGAACCTTTTTTTTATATAGGTATGTAGGTATTTTATAATATTGTTATTTACTCTCACATTCAGTACTGTACACCAAAATATAGTGGTGATGTTTATCCGTAGGTAAAATACGTGAATATTGGTTATGTTTACCTGTATATTATAATTATTTCAAGCCCAACAAATTCGTCTGCTTTACAATTTATGATGTTGCCCAGGAGCAGCATTTTGTATTGGAAAATGTTTTTTGTTTAATTTTTCGCTGCCGTAAGCTATGTGAAAAATAATTAAGAACCTTTTTTTATATACCTATGTAGGTATTTTATAATATTGTTATTTACTCTCACATTCAGTACTGTACACCAAAGTATAGTATAGTGGTGATTATAATTATTTCAAGCCCAACAAATTCGTCTGCTTTACAATTTATGATGTTGCCCAGGAGCAGCATTTTGTATTGGAAAATGTTTTTTATTTAATTTTTCGCTGCCGTAAGCTATGTGAAAAATAATGAAGAACCTTTTTTTTTGTATAGGTACTTTATAATATTGTTATTCACTCTCACATTCAGTACTGTAAACCAAAGTATAGTGGTGATGTTTATCCGTAGGTAAAATACGTAAATATTGGTTATGTTTACCCGTATACCAAAATATAGTGTTGATGGTTACCGGTCCACCAAAAAACATTGGTGATGTTTATCCGTATACCAAATTTTAGGGTTTAGTTGTGTGTCTCCGGTAGATGATTGTAAGTAACATTTATGCTCTTTATTTCAATCCTCTCTATCTTGCTGTTATCAATTTTAGGGTTTAGTTGTGTGTCTCCGGTAGATGATTGTAAGTAACATTTATGCTCTTTATTTCAATCCTCTCTATCTTGCTGTTATCTCATCACAGTTCTGATGTTGAGAGTAAAAAAATATAGGATAAGGAAAGTAAAAAATACACCAAAACAAACAAATTTGGGCATAAAGTAAGGTGACGTTGCACCTTCAGCTCCAACTTTTTTTTTCGAAGAGGTTTCACAGAGGAAACTGTAATCGCTAAGGTCCTATCGTCCCGAAATCGAGGAAAGAAGGAAGACAGGATAGGAGAAAGCCAGCCGTTCCGAGAATGAACATTATCCTTTCAAGATAAAATGAAAATCGAACCTGCAGCCTAGCGCTTACAAGGCGTATCTGTAAGTATAGCTGTTATCACGCCCCACTTTCATCTTGGAGAAATGGATCGTATTGTTGAAGAACTTGTCCATGATTTTCCGATCGTCACTTGGTCCTCCGATCTTGTAAAACCATCCACTACCCGTCGGCAAGTAGCCGAGATCGGGAATAGGGCCGCTAGTCGAGTAGAAGCCTTGGATGTCAAAACCTGAAATCCGATCGAGGTTAAAAGTCGTGGTAATTTGGGCTTCACACATAGAAAGTGATTCTGTAATGCCTAATATTCATGGAATTTTCATAGAAGAGCTACATAGGTGCTCATTCTTCATTTTAGATTTAGAACCATTCCAAATTTATTAGATATAAGGTACCTAACTAATAATAATAAAATTAATTTTAAATGTTTATTTAGGTACACAATATTTACGCCTTGAAGGAGATTTTGTAATAAATAATTAAATTTTTATGTAACTGGGTAAACAACCTACATCACTTTAGTAGATTTAGAGGCAGCATAGGTCGTCTTAGGTAAAAGGCCTCTCAGTATCTACGTTAAATTTGGAGATACATAATTGTCTCAAACTATTCCAAATACATAGTTATAATGTTTATTTAGGTACACAATATTTACGCCTTGAAGGAGATTTTGTAATAAATAATTAAATTTTTATGTAACTGGGTAAACAACCTATATCACTTTAGTAGATTTAGAGGCAGCATAGGTCGTCTTAGGTGAAAGGCCTCTCAGTATCTACGTTAAATTTGGAGATACATAATTGTCTCAAACTATTCCAAATACCTAGGTACATAGACAATGGACCTGAGAAGCCTGAGAAATCTGAAGTTGATTGTTACTATCTTGGGTTGATTGTTACTATCTTACCTTGTCAAGTCAATGATTTCTGATGTCATAATAAAGAAAGAAAAGCTTCAAGAATTGATAAGGTAGTCTAGTCTATTCTTGGTTTCATGACACCTTACCATTTTTTGGTGACAATGGAACTCCCTTATCTTCTGACCTGAGGTTATAAAAATAATAATGGGCTAGTAATGATTCTCCTATTGTCAATTATGTAATCTCCTATAATAGCTTTAATTATCAATATAGGTACCTATCCGTTTTGAATAATTGACCCCTGGTTTTTCAAAAGACCTAACTGTTTCATTGTTCATAAGTACCTACCTAATCCCGCCTCAATAATTCCACTACCCCTCACACAGACTCATGGAACCTCACACAGTTACTGCGTAACTGAGTCCTCCAACAAGAAGACATATTTATACGTTGAAAAAAATAATAATACCTAGTACTTTGTACATTTGCCTTGTGATCTAGTGTACTTTGGTTATAGCTTTTTCACAAGATTTTTACTTTCCTAATACCCACAGTATTTTCTTACCTTGATAGTAATTCTTCGGGCACTTGTACAGTCGGTTCAATTTGGCCAGATCGACTCTGGACATGGCGTCTCTCTGCCCCATCGTATCCTCGGCTCCCGGATACAACGGAACGATGGTTTTGCTCACGCCATCCTTGCTGAAAGCTATGCCGGAGTAGTGCATGATACTACCGTAGTCATAAGGCATACTGAACGTTCGCACGGATCCCGCCGGACGTCTCTCCAAGTTGAACTCATGTCCTGAGGGAGTGAAGAAGGAAATGGGTGGTTATTAGGTCATTAATGGCAGGTATCGATACTTCCATTTAGGAGACCAATAGGTAGAATATTGAAAAAATGTTGCTGTACTGTGACAAACATCGACTTCACGTTATAGTGGAAAACGGGCCTGACTTACTAAGGAACGAATAATATGCTGACAGATCGGGAATAGGGCCGCTAGTCGAGTAGAAGCCTTGGATGTCAAAACCTGAAATCCGATCGAGGTTAAAAGTCGTGGTAATTTGGGTTTCACACATAGAAAGTGATTCTGTAATGCCTATTCATGGAATTTTCATAGAAGAGCTACATAGGTGCTCGTTCTTCATTTTAGATTTAGAACCATTCCAAATTTATTAGATATAGGTACCTAACTAATAATAATAAAATTAATTTTATATGTTTATTTAGGTACACAATATTTACGCCTTGAAGGAGATTTTGTAATAAATAATTAAATTTGTATGTAACTGGGTAAACAACCTATATCACTTTAGTAGATTTGAGAGGCAGCATAGGTCGTCTTAGGTAAAAGGCCTCTCAGTATCTACGTTAAATTTGGAGATACATAAATTTAGCAAATACATACATACGTAGAATATGGACCTGGGAAACTTTAGTGATCAGGAGTTGGGGAGTTAAAACTATACCACAAATACCACAATAGGTGGGACCAGGTAAATGTATGATTTTCTTAAAACTTTAAAGAGAATTAAGCGGAGGTTGATTGCTCTTATCTTACCTTGTCCAAGATAAGTCAATGATTTTTGATGTCATAATATCATAAGAAAAAAAAAAAAAAAGATTCTAGGATTGATAAGATAGTCTAGTCTTGGTTTTATGACACCTTACCATTTTTTGGTGACAATGGAACTCCCTTATGTTCTGACCTGAGGTTGTTGAAAATATAATCAGCTGGTAATTAAGTTGTGTTGGATTCCGATCTCATTCTTCTATTGTAAATTAATTTCCTATAATCTCCTATGATAGCCTATAAAATTCATTATCAATATACCTACCTATCTTTTTTGAATTATTGACCCCTGGTTTTTCAAAAGACCTAACTGTTTCTTTGTTCATAAGTACCTACCTACTCCCATTTCAATTTCCACTGCACCTAACACAGATTTATCTTTTTTTTTATCCCTTATACCTTTT
The DNA here is from genome assembly GCF_000475195.1 of Diaphorina citri. NCBI lineage: Eukaryota > Metazoa > Arthropoda > Insecta > Hemiptera > Psyllidae > Diaphorina > Diaphorina citri. Next base: position 7,885 of record NW_007380250.1, on the reverse strand, counting down.
TTTATTACTATCGTAATAATAAAGGAAGGACGGGCTAAAAAATGATTTTCTTACCTTGGTAGTAATTCTTCGGGCACTTGTACAGTCGGTTCAGTTTGGCCAGATCGACTCGGGACATGGCGTCTCTCTGTCCCATCGTGTCCTCAGCCCCCGGATACAACGGAACGATAGTTTTGCTCACGCCATCCTTGCTGAAAGCTATCCCGGAGTAGTGCATGATACTACCGTAGTCATAGGGCATGCCAAAAGTTCGCACGGATCCCGTGGGACGGCGCTCCAAGTTGAACTCATGTCCTGAGGGAGTGAAAAGAAGGAAATGGGTCATTATTAGGTCACTAATGGCAGGTATACGAATTAACTTGGCATGACCGGCAAGTATGGATACTTCCATTTAGGAGACCAATAGGTAGAATATTGAACAAATGTTGCTGTACTGTGACTGTGACAAACATCGACTTCAAGTTATAGGGGAAACCAGGCCTAACATACTAAGGAACGAATAATATGCCGATACCGTGTACCCAAAATTCCTTTTCCATATACTAATCAAATTTACCTGGTCCTATGTTTTCTCTGAGAACTCTAACGAACTGGTCTCTATCAGGCCGAGTGTGTTCATGCCAGAATCCTAAGGAATGAAGAATCTCGTGCTGAATTTTGCCTTTCAGAAAACATACTCGTCCCCCGAGGAAAATGTCGATCCCGGTGCCAATAGGGAAGTAACCTACTGGCGATGCACATCTGAAACCAAAAGGATGAATAGGATATGATTCAATGCTAGTAGGTTCAAGAATATTGGAAAAAGTAAGGGAGGTGATAGGATATACATTTGATATAACTCACCCGAATCCCGTATTTCGGAATCTCAAATAGGTATCTTGATTAGTCCTTGGAACAAAGCGGACGCATGTGTGCATTCTCAAATCTTGAATAGCGTTTTCAACCAGAGTTTTTTCATAGATGGTGAATTCTGAGTCCTCGAAGTTGTAGTAAACTGTTTTGTCAGGCCAAAGCTGAGCTTGGTAAAGAACTAAATTTCTCGAATCCCTTTCTCTCTGAAATGGAACAAAATGTCACCTTAATATTCAAGCTGTCAGCGTTTTGTTATTGCTACAAGGGTTCTGACTAATCATCAACCATAACATAGTACCTTACGTAATTTCACTAATTGAGTGAATGGTATAATACAATGANTTATGTTCGCGGATTTCGCGATTATGTTCGCGGATTTCGCGATTTTGTTCGCGGATTTCGTGATTATGTTCGCGGATTCGCGTCCCGAATCGACATTTTGGATATTTGGCAAGCCTATGAATAGGATATGATTCAATGCTAGTAGGTTCAAGAATATTGGAAAAAATAAGGGAGGTAATAAGATATACATTTGATATAACTCACCCGAATCCGGTATTTCGGAATCTCAAATAAGTATCTTGATTAGTCCTTGGAACAAAGCGGACGCATGTGTGCATTCTCAAATCTTGAATAGCGTTTTCAACCAGTGTTTTTTCATAGATGGTGAATTCTGAGTCCTCGAAGTTGTAGTAAACTGTTTTGTCAGGCCAAAGTTGAGCTTGGTAAAGAACTAAATTTCTCGAATCCCTTTCTCTCTGAAATGAAACAAAATGTCACCATAATATTCAAGCTGTCAGCGTTTTGTTACTGCTACGAGGGTTCTGACTAATCATCAACCATAACATAGTACCTTACTTAATTTCACTAATTGAGTGAATGGTATGATACAATGACCAATTTTATCTTTGATGAAATGGTCTGTATATCCGGGATTATGAAATGTACTCTGTTCCTTCATGTATGAAATGTACCTTCCAATGTTGGTAAAGAACTAAATTTCTCGAATCCCTTTCTCTCTGAAATGAAACAAAATGTCACCATAATATTCAAGCTGTCAGCGTTTTGTTATTGCTACAAGGGTTCTGACTAATCATCAACCATAACCCATAACATAGTACCTTACTTAATTTCACTAATTGAGTGAATGGTATAATACAATGATCAATTTTAGCTTTGATGAATAATGGTCTGATGTATATCCGGGATTATGAAATGTACTCTGTTCCTTCATGTATGAAATGTACCTTCCAATAATCCTGCAGTCATACTTACACAAATCTCTCTGACCTTTGCAACATGTTATGTTCAAATAAATTGAAAGGTACTAAATAAAATTTACCGGTATAAGTATATCTCCCTCCACTATGTCGAAGTCACTTATATCTGGCAGAGAAATCTCTCTGACCTTTGCAACATGTTATGTTCAAATAAATTGAAAGGTACTAAATAAAATTTACCGGTATAAGTATATCTCCCTCCATTATGTCGAAGTCACTTATATCTGGCAGAATTTCATCAATGTAAATTGTTTTCAATGCAATACGTTTCCCCGTTCTTGCATTTTCCACCTCACCATCAATTTCCTCTTGTGTTATGTTTCCATTATATTTAGCACTGAGGGCATGTGGAAGAATATTTGTTGTTTTTGTGTCACCATGTTCACTATTTTCACTTTGATGTGCATTCGTATTTGTATTTCCCTTTGACAAATCCTCTTGTTCAAATATTTCTCTTACACCAGCATTGTTATTTCCATTAGTTGATGGTTCATTTGTTAAATGTTCGTCATTATTATTTATTCCAATGAATTCACTTTTGTGTACTTTGCCAAAGTTACCATCGCTTGGTATTGCGAACACTAATAAAAGGAAACTTAATAAACTTGAAACAATAGCTATCACTTTGAGATACATTTAGAGCTACTAGTTCAACCATTATGAGCGTGATACGCCTGTTGAGATTTCTTTTATAACTTTAGGCTATTGACTTTTCCAATAGTTCCAAGATTGTTTCTACTATCTTATCTTTTTATGTTTGTTTTATGTCCCTTATTCTCCATGGAAAATTAGTGATTATATATTAGTCTGCATCTGAATGATGACATTTTCTTATCTGTGTCATCATCATTCCTCTCTCCTTGTCGGAAATAGCTATGTTATCTAGGAGATTGTTTCTACTATCTTATCTTTTTATGTTTGTTTTATGTCCCTTATTCTCCATGGAAAATTAGTGATTATATATTAGTCTGCATCGGAATGATGACATTCTCTTATCTGTGTCATCATAATCTTCCTCTCTCCTTGTCGGAAATAGCTATGTTATCTATGTCCATTTGATCCATTCCTATCTGACGGAACCTCAGTAGGTAGTGGGTATAGCCACTGCTCACACTCCTACGCCCTAATGCATCTAAGTGGTCTGAGAGAAATATTCTCAGGACACCTTATCTCTAAATCTAAAACAAGAGATTTGTCTGGAGCACCCTGCTTTCCTGCGACAAGAAATTCTAAACTCTACCAATTAACTTGTCGAGTTTTTGGGTCATTTGAGCCAAAATGCTTTTTTTAAAAATGCTTTTTTCAAAAAAATTAAAAAAAGACAAAGAAAGATTTCAATTAAAAAAGTATGCAGCCATGAAGGGGCAACATATAATCTCTCAAAAATTTCGCCTGCGGCGCTGAAGTTTTGGGAATATTTCAAAGGCCTATAAAAAGTGAAAAAGACTTTGGTCAGTAAAAAAAAGTATGCAACCTTGAAGGAGCTACTTAAATTTTCTCGAAAAAAAATTTCGCCCGCGGCGCTGTCATTTTATGTTCTAAAGAAATATATAGGGGGGAATAACTATACTCGTCTTTTACACGTATTTAATTACATAAAAAACTGACACATGACAAGCTACAGGTTACATACAACTTACTGAAAAGTTTCGCCTGCGGCCCTGAAGATTACACCTTTGACAAGTCTGCTTCTCTTACTATTGTAGACCAAAATATTCAAAAAATTCGCCCGCGGCGTCAAATTTTGTGTTTTTGATAACTAAGTTTTTTTTTTAAATTAGAGACCAAAATTTTCGCCTGTGGTCATAAAAATTTCAATTTCGTTAATTCTGGTTTCTATAAATTGTAGCTCACAATTTGAGAAATGGCTGTATAGTAGTCTTGAGGTCATTATTTTGGTCAAAGGTCATTTATCTTGAAAAAAATTGGCCTGCGGTGCAATTATTTCATGGTGCAAATGGAGGACTCAAGAACTTACCCTAGTCGGATGAAAGAAGATTGAAAAAATTAAACAGGCTTGATTGAGAACATTGCTTGAAAAAAAAAAAAAAAAAAATCGGCTGCGGCGCAGTGGGAATAGGGTGGAAAATCTTGGAAAAGTAGACTGGAAATTTTGAAAAAATTGGACTGGAAAACCGGGAAAAGTCAGGGAATTTTATTTTTCCATTTTGGTAAACACCCTGATTTCTCTGACTCCAATAACTTTTTTTAAGCTAGCATCAGCATGCTATTGGCCAGATGGTCACCCATCCGGGTACTAACCACGCGCAACCGTGCTCAACTTCAGTGATCCACAGATCCATGCGGAACTGGTGCTTTCAGGTTGTGGTTATGTGCCGGGTTGAGCTGAGACAGTACTAGGTGGAAGAAGATATTGTTTCTACAGTTTGGCATGGGAGTGGTAACTTAAAAACAAGGCAAGCTTACCAACCTTGCCTATCTCAACCCGGTAGGTACATAACCACGACCTCAAGGTGCTGATGGGACTCGAGTGAGATTTTTCAACTCGATTATTTTCTACTCGATTATTTTCCAACTCGAGTTGTAACTCGAGTGGAAATTAATCGAGTTGAATAATCACACCGCGCCGCGCCGATTTCTCACTCGAGAGTCGAGTAGGCGAGCGAGTCGTAGATATTCGGGTTTTCGTTCGGAAACTCTCGGCATACGGGTATACCACTATACCCCTCCCCCTCTTCAGTTCTCTTTCTTGCATCATCATCATCTAGTAAGAGGCAAGAGGGGAGAGGGGGGTAGTGAATCATTCAACTCGTTCAAACGAATAGTTTTTCTGACGAATAGATTTGTACTCGAATAGAAACTGTATGTTGCAATAATATGTGGCGAGTGCGCGGTACATACTATGTATGTACCTAGGTAGGTAGAGATGGAGTGGATAGGCAGTAAGTATAGGTGTTTAGATGGAATAAGTAGGGAGTAGGTAATTAATTAAGCAAGCCTAAGCAAAATTTCCCAACGCCTTGCATGTACATTCTTCAATTTCCCGAACGACGTCAAGGAGAAACTCATTGTTGTCATTCATAAAATTTTCTTCCTGGTTTCCTTAACGCGAACGCGGAGCAACTTTTCTCAACTTTGAAATTCGATACAAAAGATTAAAGCGTAGGGTTTAATTTAGGGATATACGCGTAGGGAATATACCTACGTCAGAAATAGATAGCGCCTAGCCTAGTTAGGTAAAATTTTACCTTAGAAGGTAAAATTTTGTAAGCGCTAGCCTCAAGGTCGCGGATTAGATTTGCGCCCTGGGCTAACTGTATCTTCAACAGATAAGGTTCGTTCTCGGAATGGCAGGCTTTGACCTATCCTGTCTTCCTTTTCTCTTTGATTTCGGAACGATAAGACCTCCGTTGTTACCCTCTATCAAACCTCTTTAACACGTTAAGCGTGGTAAACCCAAACAGGGCCTTCATTTAAATCATAGTTAAATTATAAATTATAGACTTTCTCCAAAACCCCCATGTGGGTTTTAACACACAGTTTAGTTCCTGTACACTAAACCCCCAAAGGGCTTTCATATCAATTTATTTCTTCAGATGACCTGATTGTGCTGGAAAAGAGGTATCACTTTTAAAACTGATAAAATTGGTTGGCACAGAACAGACTATAATCTTTTAAAAAGCCACGATGAACTTGTTAAAAAATCAAATTAGAGTAAGTAGCGTGCGATTCCCTGATCCCTAACCTCCTCAGTTAATAAAATATGAAGCATAGTGTAAGATAGAGCACATCGCAGGAATCTGTGCCTTTAATAGTAATTATTAATTAATTAATAATAATTAATTGAAACTTTCCTCTTGTTTGGAAGTATCACTTTGTAACAACACTTGAAAATGTCAAGTACCGCGCTTCAGATAGCTCCTAATACCAGAGTCGTATTCGCAAAGTAGATAATGATCTCTCAATTTTTGAAAATTTTTGGGTAGACAAAAAACTTCCTACAGATCCAAACCCCTGTCAGGCAGACCAGGTGTCAGGTCTACTAGATCGTGTCAGGTCTACCTGATATTGTGTGTGTTCATCAGGTGGACCTGATCATTTATACCTGATAGTGAGTGGCTAGCCCTAGATAGGGAGGGAACGGATAGGGTTTCGCATGATGAGGGGTTTACTTTTATTTATTCAACGGATATAGGTATATGTAATTATATACGTAACTCTATCTTACCATTATAGTACACGGAGTACTGTCGATGTCGGCTGAAACTAAAGGTCAAATACATTCCACGCCACTGCAGGCAAAGCTCATACCTTCACACAAGAGTGATCTCATCTTCACTCCTTGCCCTACACCTGTCTTCCACCCAACCCTAGTATCTCTACCCATCCCTACCACCCAACCCTGATATCTCCACCCATCCCTAGCACCCTATCCTGATATCCCCACCCATCCTTAGCACCCTGCCCTATACTCCAATCACTCCCCTAATGAATATTCAACTTTATTGGAACAGAAAGTTTCCGTGCGAATTTCTCAAGAGTTAATTCGGAGAAGGTGCTATTGTCACTTGATAGGGGAAATGTCGCAAATATGGAAGGCGATTAGGTGAGAAAGGATAAAAAAGAAGAAGATTGAATGCGGTTCAAAGCTCAAAAGTGACAAAAAAAAATCCAGGACTTACCCTTTTGAAGTAAGATGGAGTACAAAAACATCTAATACCTTCTGAACGGGAACATGGCAAAGTAAAAGAAGAAGAAGCTCTAATTTCTAATACTTTACAAAGAATTCCCAATAAAAATAATTGAAAAACAAATGAAAATTATAATGATGAAAAATTAAAAGTAGATGGCTGCTTCCAATTAGCCATCAGCCGCAATAGCACGTTGTTCCCATCAGTTCCCAATTTATCAATGAATTTAAGCGACTTTTTTATTTAATTTCCATTATTACGACATTCCGCCTCTGCAGGTAAATCAAGTGCTCCTAAATCTCATAGACGCTGAGAACATCTCAAAATGAGGTGGCACTTCTGACAGCAGTATTATTGATGTCAAGAGTGAAGAGGGGTAGTGCGAAAGACGAACGGTTTTGTTTAGAAGAAGCTACTCATGCGAGCTTAGTTAGCTCGGAAGGTAAAACATCTGCTTTGTAAGTGCTAATTTACTTGCTTGATTAAAATAGGTATCTACATAAAGTGTTTTTATTTCTTTAATCAGTCCATCACGAGAACAATGTACCCAGAGCTGAATCCTCCTCGTCTAAAACCTTAGCTTATGTAGACTGTAGACTGAGGAGAAACAGCTCATTCTTCCTATCATAATCGTTTCTTTTCCAACGTCCGATCTTCCGTATTAATCTTTCTTTTCTGTAGTTTTGTTTTCTCTATATCTTGACCTACAGTGTGTATTCACACTATGCTGTGGGTCTCCGTTATTTTTGACCCACCCGGTCATTTTTTATTTTTTTATATGTATTATTATTATTATCATTATTATTATTATTTTTTTTTTTATTAATTTTGAAAAATCATCATTCATTTACATTCGTCACAAGTCTCCTGATATGGAAAAGTTTTCATTTCAATTTTCCGTAGCATTGATTGTGTCAACGCTCAAAAACTCAAAATATTAAAATTACCTCAATGCTTACTCCTATAATTATTGATGAGACAGGGCCATGTAGCGCCTTACTGCACCATGTAGTGTCTTACTGCTCCATACTGCACTTCACCACACCATGCTGGATCCAGAGATGTGCGAACCGCAAAATGCAAAATGGAAAATGCAAAATG
>NW_007380249.1:34466-35186 GCF_000475195.1 Diaphorina citri | reverse complement strand
AAAAAAAACCAAACAAACAAACGATGAGGCTAATTTTTCCGGACATGACTTCCGTTTCGTCCTCACTGGTGTGCGTGTTCCTATGTTTCTGTGTTGGTCATGTGTCCTCATCAGTGAATAGTACGAGTGATTTGATTGCAGGTGTCAATCAGAATGTAGTCATCAAAGTAAGTAACAACAACAATAATATGTGTGCTCCTTATCAATTTGTTTTTGTTTTTATTGCTATCAGAAATAAATAGAACAGTCTACATAGGTGTGTAAATATGATGCATATATATAAGTTACATAGTACATACGTAGGTACTTACTACATAGGTAGGTATGTAATTCCTATTATAAAGTGTACTTACAATTATGTAGGTATAACAGTATAACATACCTGTACCATGTACCTACTTACATTTTCTTCTTTTTCCTCGCCTTTTCCCGTGTTCAGACGGGGTCGGCGTTTTTCGGCAGCCTCTCAATCAGCTCTGGGGTGATTGCTTTGGGCTGACATTTGGTTTCGGCTAATATAGAAATTTCATGACTTCATGCCTTTCGTAAAACTACATTTCATTTCAAGCGGACAAACCGTTTGAGAGTTATATGGGTGTACCAAACAAATAGACGGACTAATGCAAAAATGTGGAATAGATCAGTTGCGCTTACTTGGGTGATGTTTCAAAGTCACTGAGCAGGAAAAATGAGGACCAACGGAATCTTTCTTTTTCTTCT
>NW_007380249.1:2674-33794 GCF_000475195.1 Diaphorina citri | reverse complement strand
CCGCAAAACCAAATAAATAGATGTGATCAGAATTTAGCAGAGCAGAAGGAATTTTTTTTCATGGTTGGTTTACGTCCCACCGCAATGTTGCCAAGCGTCCCTACGCATTTCTAAATTTGAATCTCATTATTTTTCCCGCGCACACTTTGGGGACGAATTTCTTAGAGGAAAATACTTTTTTTAAAAAAAATCTTTTCGATTATTATTATTTTGGACGATCTTTACGAAAAAAAATCTGGTGTGAACATCACACGACTTTCTTATCCTATTGAAAGATGCTTATTATGAGTGTCTTTTACCTAAATTTAAAACAATATCTCTAACCGTTTTGTCGCTATAGCTGAAACCGCCAAAAAACGGTGGAAATCTGTCAAAAAGCGGTCCAAAATACCGCAAGCGCAGCAACCATCTCAAAACCCAACGTTTGTTTTTCATCCTGTACCATTTGTGAACTAATACCAAATTCAAGTCCTTAGCTTGTACCGTTCCGAGATATTGTTAAATAAACACCGGAAACCGCCAAAAAGCGGTAAAATGCCGCCAACCGTTGCACCGATCTTAACTCAAAAGTTCGTGTCGATCCTTGTCACCATCTTGACATATACATACCCAATTTCGAAGTCTCTGCTTGGTTACCGTTCCCGAGATATTGTTAATATAACACCGAAACCGCCAAAAGCGGTAAATGCCGCCAACCGTTGCAACCGATTTAACCAAAAGTTTCGTGTCGCATCCTTGGTCACATTTGGACAATATACATACCTACCAATTTCAAGTCTCTAGCTCTTACCGTTCTCGAGATAATTTTGTTACAGACAGACAGACACAACAGCAGACAGACAGGACAGACAGACAGTACACACCACACACACGGACCAATGGCTGAAACTTTGGATTCAGGCGCTCTAGGACCTCAAAAACGTGTTTTTTCATTAAAAACTGGAACCATCGAAATTTGACCCGAGTTACATTACTTTCCTTTATTAGGATAAGGAAAGTAAAAATACTTGGACAGTTATATTTTCATGAGAATCATCAATTCCACAGCGTTCTTGGCCACATGGAAATAGGGACTTTTTTTTCAAGGTTTGACAGAGGGAACTGTAACTGCTATGGGTCTTATCGCCCGAAATCGAAGTGAGAAGGAAGACAGGATAGGGGAAAGCCAGCCGTTCCGAGAACGAACAATTATCCGTTCAGAATTAAATTGTTAACCAATGGAGGTCTTATCTTTCCTGGCGGAATCAAAGAGAGGAGCTAGATAGGAGATTTTTTGAGAGGTTTTGATAGAAGAGTTTAACTGCTTACGGTCTCATCGCATCGTCCAGAAAGTGAAGAAGGAAGACAGATGGAGAAAGCCAGGCCGTCCGAGAACGGACCTTATCTGTTGAGGGTAAAGTTCGCCCGCGGACTTGGGTGTCGACAACGTGACCTACTTCGTTCAAGCTAACCAGACTGGCGGATAGGTAGCGCTATTAATTTGTACCCAGTATGTAACAATGAAAAAAAGAAAGGAAAAGAAATAAAAAAAAAAAAAAAAAAAAAAACGAGGGTGCGGAAACCCAGTCACCCGATTGGGCTGCCGGCACAATAGTTTTTTTTTTTTTTTTGAGCTATATATCGGGAAGCTCGATACTATAATAAAACATTCCAACAGCCTAAATCAAGGGAAGTAACCCAATATAGAGTTCTTCCACCCTAAACTTGTGGCACCCTGTCACCTATTATTATATGTAGCCGTAGTTAGAGAATTACGTAGTGAAGGTGGGAACAAAAACAAAAATTTCCACTCCATAGAGACTAATTATCCAATTAATAACAGAAACACAGCTGTGGAATTTGAACTCGGAATCCTTGGGAATCACACTTAATTTCATAGGGTCTAAGCTGAGTATGGCGGAAAAAATATGTTAGGTTAGGTACCTATTTGAATTGTTCTATTTTATTGTTATTAGACATTTTTACTTTCTATTACTACAGTATAGCGAGCTATACTAGTAATGAAAGTATTGCAATCGGTCCAAATTTTCAAAATCGGGAAATGGGTGGAAATATCCGTTTTGGGGTCCCCTGATTCCAAAAAAGTGGTTTTTAGCCCATGGTCTGTACGTAACGTACGTACGTACGTACGTAAACGTACGTACGTATGTACGTAACTACAGGTTTAAATGGGAAAAAGTAGAATGTTGTGGAACAAAATATCTCAAGAACGGTTTGTCGTAGAGAAATGAAATTTGGTAATGCTATCCCGGTTGGTTCCAAGGACGCGAATGTAACAATTTGGTAAAAAATCGGTAATACCATCCCAGATATTCACCAAAGAAATTGTTGCTTAACCCTCATTTTCGTGGAAAATGTTGAAAAGGTTGTGAACAAAAATTATCTCAAGAACGGTTTGGTCGTAAAGCGATGAAATTTGGTACATGCTATCCCGGTATGGTCCCAAGGACGCGACTGTAACAATTTGGTTAAAAATCGGATAGTCACCCATCCTGATATTAACCAAAGTCATTGTTGCTTTTAACCTTATTTCATATAAACGGTAAGAGACATCGAAAACATTTGGTCATTCGGATGTGAATATTCTAATCAATGTGATTTTTCACGCCGAATCGAATGGTGCTACTTTTTAGTACTGTCTGACTTACGGTTGAGAAGTTGCGGGTTCGATACTTTCCCTGTGTCGACAAATTTCCCTTTTATTCGTGGAACCGTTACCAAATGAGCAAGTGAATAGTTAATCCATGTGATTTTTCACGCGGAATCGAATGGTGCTGCTACTTTAGCACTCTCTGACTTTACAGTTGAGAGAAGTGCGGGGTTCGATACTCCCCTGTGTGCTCAACAAATTTCTCTTCTTATTTGTGAACCGTTTACCAAATAGCAAGTTGAATAGTCTGATCCATGTGATTTTTCAACGCCGAATCGAAATGGTGAACTTTTAGATTTGTCCAATTACAGTTGATACAGTTGAGACGAGGTTGCGGTTCGATACTTCCCTGGTGTCAACAAATTTCCTTTTATTACTTTTTTTTATTTTCTATTTTTTTTCAAATACCTACGTATTCTGCAAGATGTAATAGAGTCGTGTGATGTTCACACCAGATTTTTTTTTATGTTTATTACTGACTAAATACCTAATAGGAAATAGGCCTGATACCTATTAATAATACTTAGGTACCTATACTATATACATAGATACATAAATTAAGGAGCGCGGTAAGCGCTCCGCCCCGCCAAGTCAAGAAAGTTTGACCGCTTACCTATTATAGTAGGGTCTGTGTGTATAGGTGTGTAGTCACTATAAGTATTATACACCTTTTTTATTTATAGAAGATATATTATGTTTATTTTTTGTTTTTACCTTAGACTCGCGTCAACTCTATCTGATAGTTTGTTTTGATCTCTCACCTTTCCGTCTACCTGTACAGGTACACCTGCCACCTAACTACACATCTTCAATGCCAAAACATAGGTACCTAAGCACTAAGTGCCTAATATTATAAGCAGGGCCGTATTTAGGTTAGGGCCCGCCCTCGCCATTTTGGACCGTTCACCCCCCCCCTAAGTCACTCTTCAAATTCTTGTCCCTCCCCCCTCGCTAAAAATACTGAACTGCGGGCCTAGTTATAAGGTAATGAGTAATAGTGCTTTATTATTAAATTGTTAACATATCATGACAATTATAACAAGATTAAATTGTGACAGGCACTAGCACTAGTCACCCAAAAAGTACTCTGTAGGTAAGCAGGCCCGCTTCTAGGGATGTTTTTTGGGGGGGGGGGGGGTACTTCAAATTTTCAAAGTACCTACCTTGGAACAAAAAAGCCGGAGCTCTAAAAATACGGCCCTGCTTGTAAGTATGTTAATATTGTGGGGGGTGTATACCAAATGAGAGAATTGTACATCGTCCGAACCTTATGTAGGTACCTATATTAAATTAAACCTACTCCTCAATAAATCATTAATCATATGAACCGATGTTATCAATCGTTTACATCGCTTAACCCCGGAGTACCTTCTCATAGTTTAACCCTTTTACACACGTATATCCGTCTCAGGTTCTAAGGAAGTCGAAAGAGAGTTACCTTACACTTCATCCAGTCTGAAAATTAACTTATCTAGGCGCACGGCAGTGCGCCAGGCCAAGTTCCAGCCTAACGCACACAGTGTGTAATAAGTTAATTCTTCCCGAAGTCATAACAGAAAAGTTCCGGGACCAAGAAAGAAGAGCGGGGAGGTTTTTTAGTGGGTTGAGCGGCCAGGAATGGTGCCACAGAAGGGCGAAACACCATACCCTGAGCTGTGACTCTAGCATACTCTCCACACCATGCTGGAGAAGTCATAAAGATTTTTCCTCCTCATAAAAAAGTTAATTCTTAGTAACGGAGGGTTATTTAGGTATCCAGATGGTCACCCTTCCGGATATCAACCACGCGCAACGTTGCCAAACTTTAGTGGTCCATCGTCCATTGGAAAATGGTGTTACTGATGATGTATTCAACGTACTCTCGCCCTATGCCAGCGGTCGCCAACCTTTCTGATCCGCGAGCTACTCAGATGATTGGGAGAGCCTTGGCGGGCGCCCTATAGTCTGAAATACAATATACAACCTTTTTGACCAATATGCGAGAAAATACATCTACCAAAAGGGTTTAATTAATTAATAGGTAATGAAAGTTTTATTATTATCAAATTTAAATGATAAAATTAGAGCGTAACGAAGCTGACTCGAAAATTCTTCTCTGTCTCTCTCCAGTCTACCTACACGTCATGGATTCCTGGATAGACGAGACATGTTTTTTTAGAAATTTTAGAATGTTTAGTTTTAGACTTTAGTACGTAGGTAAGGTAAACTAAACTTACCAGCTTCATATTTTTAAACTTATCATTTTATTTACCTATTAATATGATTTCTCTATATTTCTTTTTTTTTTACCCTCATAAAAAAGTTAATTCTTAGTAACGGAGGGTTATTTAGGTATCCAGATGGTCACCCTTCCGGATATCAACCACGCGCAACGTTGTTAAACTTTAGTGGTGCATCGTCCATTGGAAAATGGTGTTACTGGTGGTGTATTCAACGTACTCTCGCCCTATGCTGTTGATTCTCAATTAAGAACTTTGAGCAAATGTTTTTCATTTCTGACTGCATCGAACTGCAACGAAAAATCGATTTTTTTAGGAGGTTTGACAGAGGGAACTGTAGGTAACTGTTAAGGTCTTATCGTTGATATACCAAAACCTGAAAGGGTTAATTTGAACCATTTTTACCCATACAAGATGATTTTCACTTTAGAATTTGCTCGCGGGCGCAAGGGAATCCTCTCGCGGGCGCGGGGTTGGCGATCGCTGCCCTATGCTGAGAATATTTTTGACTGCATCGATTGTTCGTTGATATACCAAAACCTGAAAGGGTTAATTTGAACCAATATACTTTCTCACAGTTGTGCGGGTGTTTTGAGACGTGCAAGATGTCTTATCACGAGGTCACGGGTTCGTATCTTGGTCGGGTCATTAAACTTTGCCAGATTTCAGTTCTTGTGGGTTGAAAGTTGAGAGTTTAAATTTTCAAAGTCCGGGCCTCATCTACCTATATAATATTATGTAGGTGTCTTAAAAGAACGGCTAGGTGCCACGATTTTATAAAAATTATTTTGCTTTTTCATATCTCAAGTGTACTGTGCCTGGTGTTTACGCCACTGTTGATTTTGGTAAGCTCATTATATTTCACTGATGGTGGTGGGGTGGGATATCTCAAGTGTACTGTACCTGGTGTTTACGCCACTGTTGATTTTGGTAAGCTCATTATATTTACTGAATTCTGAACCGTCAAGTTCTTCGGGGTGGCGATTGCCCAATGAGTTTGGTATAGGTATAAGTAGGGCCATCGGTTTTAATAAACGCCCTTGGTCACTCAGTAGGTACATTAACTGTCTGTGTCGTAGCATGCTCAGTAGGTACATTAACTGTCTGTGTCGTAGCATGCTCAGTAGGTACATTAACTGTCTGTGTCGTAGCATGCTCAGTAGGTACATTAACTGTCTGTGTCGTAGCATGCTCAGTAGGTACATTAACTGTCTGTGTCGTAGCATGCTTAGTAGGTACATTAACTGTCTGTGTCGTAGCATGCTTAGTAGGTACATTAACTGTCTGTGTCGTAGCATGCTTAGTAGGTACATTAACTGTCTGTGTCGTAGCATGCTTAGTAGGTACATTAACTGTCTGTGTCGTAGCATGCTTAGTAGGTACATTAACTGTCTGTGTCGTAGCATGCTTAGTAGGTACATTAACTGTCTGTGTCGTAGCATGCTTAGTAGGTACATTAACTGTCTGTGTCGTAGCATGCTCAGTAGGTACATTAACTGTCTGTGTCGCAGCATGCTTAGTAGGTACATTAACTGTCTGTGTCATAGCATGCTCAGTAGGTACATTAACTGTCTGTGTCGTAGCATGCTCAGTAGGTAGGTACCTACATTAACTGATTGTTATTTTTGTGCTAGTAGCATGTTCATCCCGTATTAAGTTCCTCATGAAACGGACGAGAAGAGACAATACTCCCCACTGTGAGGTGCTGGGTCAACACGAGAACACCAGAAAGTAACCCGTTGAAATATTAGGAATCGAAATAAGAGTTTAAATTTGTCGACGGTGCCCGTCGCGCCCGGGACCTTCTGCATGTCAAGCAAGCGCGCGTTACCTCTGGACTGGCCTCAGAGCCTGTCCCTATTTGTCGTTTCACCCGATTTTTTTTTTTTTTTTTCGAATTACAAACTCAGCCAACTAACGAACTGCAACGAAAAATCGATTTTTTTAGGAGGTTTGACAGAGAGAACTGTAGCTGTTAAGGTCTTATCGTCCCGAAATCGGAGAGAGAAGGAAGATAGGATAGGAGAAAGTCAGCCGTTCCGAGAACGAACATTATCCGTTCAGGATAGATCCTCCCCGGGCGGGAATCGAACCCGCGGCCTAGCGCTTACAAGGCAGACGCGCTACCAACCAAGCTAACTATTAGGCTGGCACGAAATATCGAGCTCTCGATGTTTCTGAAAATTCTAGTACCTAATCTGAAAATCTAAATTCCTACACTTTGCACTTTTCTTACTTACAAGTTTACAACTTATACACACACATACATTTTACATATTTCAAAATTCTTGTTCTGTATCTTGGTTTGTTCACTTTGTGTTCTCAAAATGACGTGATATCCCAATCAACACCGGATGGATGTAGGGGCATTGACTATAATCATGATCCCCGGTATTGGAGATCCCGGTACCGGTATGACTCTACCTTGGACCAATCTCCAGAAGGTGATCTGATTCCAGAAGCGTGTGTAACCTCTCCACAATCCCCGCTTAGTCACCCTCTTCCAGATCAGGGCCCTGACGATGCTTCGGGACACACCACTGAAACCCGTCCTGAGCTATCTGTTAATTCATCCATCAGTGTCGAACCACGCGACGATCAGACCATCTCCAATGTCTGTACTTTATGCACACAAACACTCAAGAATAGCAAGGGAGTCGAAATCCATCTAACATCTTGTCAGTCCCTCGAATCAATAGATCCAACTCAATCCGCTACACCAATAATTGAAATCAGCTCTGATGAGACTTGCAAAATGAAGGAAGTCATGAAACCTTCTACGTTTGCCATAGTCAGACAAGCTGACACAAGTGTCCCTGCCCTAGTCAGACAAGCTGACACAAGTGATACAATGACTCAACCTGATTCTCAAAATGTATGTCCACATTGTAGGAAGACATTCAACGCTGATACGATTTTAAAGGATTCTATCCATATTTTAACTCAACATAATAAAATTATCAAAAAAAAAGTTTTTTCTGCAATCTGATTGGTTCCTTCATTTTGGGTTGATGACTCATTGCTGTCACATTGATCTGGATGAACTATAGGTACCTACCTACTTCAGGTAGAGAATGAAATGGGAAGTTACCAAGTTACACTTCTGAGAAGGAGATGAATATGATATCCTTATGATATCCTCGCGAGATTAGAAACTCAATTAAAATTCCTTCCTTTTTTTTAATTTGTCCAATAGACAAGGCCAACTACTTACGCCCCAGGCGAAATTTTTCCGTTCCAGGTAGAGAATGAGATGGGGAGTTACACTTGTGACAAGGAGCATATGATATGGTTGCGAGATCAGATGAAGTATTACGTGAGAGATGCTGCTGTCCTCTACACTACTGATGGTGGTGGGGTGGGATATCTCAAGTGTACTGTGCCTGGTGTTTACGCCACTGTTGATTTTGGTAAGCTCATTATATTTCACTGATGGTGGTGGGGTGGGATAGCTCAAGTGTACTGTACCTGGTGTTTACGCCACTGTTGATTTTGGTAAGCTCATTATATTTCACTGATGGTGCTGGGGTGGGATATCTCAAGTGTACTGTACCTGGTGTTTACGCCAAAGTTTGGATATTAACTAGTGGTTGACCCGTCCTTTGTAGGGGATCAGTGCAGCGTAAGAGGGATTATTTTGAAGCGCCGCCATTTTGAATCAGGATGGAAATTAATTTACAGAATTCTGAACTCTCAAGTTCTTCATCGATTGTCTAATAAGTTTACTATCCCATTCCACACAGGTGCTGCTACCAATGTGTCCTCCGCGTTTGCCGCCATGCGTACCGTATCTCCACACGGCCCTCTGGTCAACTCAGAGTACTATCCTGGCTGGTTGACTCACTGGGGTGAGAAGATAGCCACGGTAGATACTGATCCTGTGGTCAAGACGCTGCAGATTATGCTCGAGATGAAGGCCAATGTCAATTTCTATATGTTAATAGGTACCTTACACAATCATTAGTAATGTCATTATTTCCAAGTAATGATGATGAAAAATCAGAAAATCCGGAATTATATCATTTAGTAATGACATTACTAATGATTGTGTAAGGTACCTATAATAAAAGTGATGATTATGCTGATGTTAAGCTAGAAGGATAGCATGGATTTTTTAAATACCTAAATCAATTTCTTATTCAGACCATTTTCACCTTTCTTTTTCAAGGCAGATTTGGCGAGTGTACAACGGAAATTCGAGATCGACTATGAACGCGATACATTTGTCAAGGATGGTAAACCATTCCGATACGTATCCGGATCCTTCCACTATTTCCGATCACCCCGATACTACTGGCAGGATCGGCTCCGGAAACTAAGAGCAGCCGGACTCAACGCGGTGTCCACGTAAGTTATTTATTATTATTTTTCTGATGGTAGATTTCACCAATGACTTAATGAGAGATTTCACTTACGGGAGAATTTTGAAAAAAAAAAAAAACACTCATATTGGATTTCACCAAAGACTTTAACCATCCAAAAAGGGGTTTTTAATGGTCTAAACAGGAGTTTTCACAAACTCCTCCTTTTTGGGTCACTAAAAACTCCCTTTTTTTAAAATTAAAAACTCTTTTTTAGATGGTTCAAAATTCTCCCATTAGTGAAATCTCTCAATAAGTCATTGGTGAAACCCACCATGAGAGGTTTGGTAGAGGAAACTGTAAAGGTGGGTCCACACATAATCTTCTACAGGCCATCGATGACACGTCCACATTGCCTCGACAACATAGATTTTCCTCGTCGATCGACGGCCGGTCGACTATGTTTGGACACACCAAAGGTGCGTCAGTTTTCTTTCTTGGATTGAATTTCCTTATGTACAGGCGCCATTCCAGATTTCAAAAGAAGACGGTTTCCCGAAAGGAAAATACACGTAAACTTAGCAAAGTCCAAAGTTGTGAAAATGGATTAACCATTCCCTACTTCTTCCGCTCCCCTATAAGGGTGCCCCGCAAAACGAGGAATTCAAGATGAAGCACAAAGATGAAGCCGTAAGATGAAAAAAAAACAATTAGGGTTTTTTTGGGGGGGGGGGGGGTACTTCAAATTTTCAAAGTACCTACCTTGGAACAAAAAAGCCGGAGCTCTAAAAATACGGCCCTGCTTGTAAGTATGTTAATATTGTGGGGGGTGTATACCAAATGAGAGAATTGTACATCGTCCGAACCTTATGTAGGTACCTATATTAAATTAAACCTACTCCTCAATAAATCATTAATCATATGAACCGATGTTATCAATCGTTTACATCGCTTAACCCCGGAGTACCTTCTCATAGTTTAACCCTTTTACACACGTATATCCGTCTCAGGTTCTAAGGAAGTCGAAAGAGAGTTACCTTACACTTCATCCAGTCTGAAAATTAACTTATCTAGGCGCACGGCAGTGCGCCAGGCCAAGTTCCAGCCTAACGCACACAGTGTGTAATAAGTTAATTCTTCCCGAAGTCATAACAGAAAAGTTCCGGGACCAAGAAAGAAGAGCGGGGAGGTTTTTTAGTGGGTTGAGCGGCCAGGAATGGTGCCACAGAAGGGCGAAACACCATACCCTGAGCTGTGACTCTAGCATACTACTTTTTTTATTTTCTATTTTTTTTCAAATACCTACGTATTCTGCAAATGTAATAGAAAGTCGTGTGATGTTCACACCAGATTTTTTTATTTATTACTGACCTAAATACCTAATAGGAAATAGGCCTGAATACCTATTAATATACTTAGGTACCTACCTATATACATAGATACATAAATTAAGGAGCGCGGTAGCGCTCCGCCCCGCCAAGTCAAGAAAGTTTGACCGCTTACCTATTATAGTAGGGTCTGTGTGTATAGGTGTGTAGTCACTATAAGTATTATACCTATTTTTATTTATAGAAGATATATTATTGTTTTTGTTTTACCTTAGACCTCGTCCAATTATCTGATAGTTGTTTGATCTCTCACCTTTCCGTCTACCTGTACAGTACACCTGCCACCTACTACACATCTTCAATGCCAAAACATAGGTACCTAAGCACGTACACATTCTGATGAGGCCGCGCAGAACGAAGCATTCCGAAGTTTCGAGATAAATTCCAGAAACAATGTTTCAGGAAAATTTTTCAAGAACAATATATATTATTTTGTTTTTGAGGCAAATTCAATGGGTTTCAATGATCAGCTTGGAAATATTTCTGGAAAATTCAATCTCGTTCTGCGTGCGCTTCTTTCTGGATTTTAGCCTGAATTGTTTCCGGATGTTCCGCCTGAATATGCTTCATCTTGAATTCCTCGTTCTGCGGGCACCCTTAAATACAGGAGACCTTGTTTAGACTGCCGGGAGTGCTGGGATAAAGGGACATTTAAATTTTTAAAAAAAAATAGTCTCATTGGAGCAGGAATCAGGATAAACAAGATATATTCTATTCTGCTTCTTCCCTCAACAGATATGTAGAATGGAGTTTCCACGAGCCGTCTCCCGGTCAGTTCCAGTTCACAGGCGACCAGGACCTGGAGTATTTCCTGGAACTCGCGGTCCGGGAAGATCTCCTGGTTCTGCTACGTCCCGGCCCGTACATATGTGCTGAGCGGGACTTCGGCGGGCTACCCTCCTGGTTGATGACTATCAAGCCTAACATTACTCTCAGGTCCAAGGATGAGGTGTATCAACATTATGTGAACAAATGGTTTGCTCAGCTGTTCCCCCGTATCACGAGATTCCTGTATGGGAACGGCGGGCCAATTATCTTGGTACAGGTAAGTTCAAAATACAAAATCGTCAGCCAGCCTGGGTAGAGGATCTGTCTAGGTCGCGGGGTCGATTCCCGCCCGTAGCGGATTTTATCCTAAATAGATAGGTACCTACCTAATAGACGACTTGCTTCGTCCTATCCTGTCTTCCTTCTCTCTTCGCGTTCGGGACGATAGGACCTTATTAGCAGTTATATTTCCCTCCATCAAACCTCTAAAAAAACCTAGTGGATGAGGGAACTGTAGAACTCGAAGAAAAAGGGCTCCTTCCATAATGCTATCTATACCACTCATACATAATAGGTAGATACTAGGTTTTTTCTTCTTCTTTTTTCCCTCTTTTTCACGGGAGCACTATTTTCTCCACTAAGAATCTAACGCTTCAACAACTGCACACTACATCACTGTTGGGACCTAATTACCATCATGTTATACTGTTATTATAAGATTTACAAGTGTTGAGTTGCATAGGAAGCATACACTTGGGTTGAAGTATCTGTCTTGTTTACCCGATGTTTTATAATAAAAAAATAAGGTAATTATCTCCTCGGGTAGGGAAGGGTTGAGTACCTACTATAGTCTAGTTAACTCAGCAGTCATATGTAAATTGCATAGAATGTAGTGGTAAATTGCCTTAGGATAAAAGGTACTTGTCGGCCTAATAAAAATAGGTACCTACATATGTAGAGGTACATTTTTCAATAGGTAGTTTTTCGCACTTTAGAGTGTACCGACCTACTTACTTTCCGTGTCAATCTTGTCCATCCAAAAAAAAGTCTGGATAGCTGCATGACTAGGTGGACCCTCAATATTGATTGAGATCGTCAAAATGGTTGGTCCTGGGAAGAATCATTTATAAGGCGAACAGAATCATTTATAAGGCGAAAGGAGGGAGAGTGTAAGAAGAACGGTCTTTGTGTAAGATTTTGTTATGAGTTGGTGTTGAAGGATTCCAGAGTGCATAATATACATATGACAAATATACAAATGACATGTGTGGGTATAATTGCAATATGATAACTTATGGCACTAGGTATCAACTCCTTGACCTCGCCAGTCTAATAAAGTCTTATCTAGGTAGCTAGGTACCTAACCTACTTCAGGTAGGGAATGAAATGGGAAGTTACCAAGTTACACTTCTGAGAAGGAGCTTAATTATGATATGGTCGCGAGATTAGAAACTCAATTAAAATTCCTTCCTTTTTTTTAATTTGTCCAATAGACAAGGCGCCCCAGGCGAAATTTTACGCCCCAGGCGAAATTTTTCCGTTCCAGGTAGAGAATGAGATGGGGAGTTACACTTCTGACAAGGAACTTTTGATATGGTTACGAGATCAGAAACTTAAAATTCCTTCCTTTTTTAATTTGTCCAATAGACAAGGCCAACTACTTACGCCCCAGGCGAAATTTTTCCGTTCCAGGTAGAGAATGAGATGGGGAGTTACACTTGTGACAAGGAGCATATGATATGGTTGCGAGATCAGATGAAGTATTACGTGAGAGATGCTGCTGTCCTCTACACTACTGATGGTGGTGGGGTGGGATATCTCAAGTGTACTGTGCCTGGTGTTTACGCCACTGTTGATTTTGGTAAGCTCATTATATTTCACTGATGGTGCTGGGGTGGGATATCTCAAGTGTACTGTACCTGGTGTTTACGCCACTGTTGATTTTGGTAAGCTCATTATATTTCACTGATGGTGCTGGGGTGGGATATCTCAAGTGTACTGTACCTGGTGTTTACGCCACTGTTGATTTTGGTAAGCTCATTATATTTCACTGATGGTGCTGGGGTGGGATATCTCAAGTGTACTGTACCTGGTGTTTACGCCACTGTTGATTTTGGTAAGCTCATTATATTTCACTGATGGTGCTGGGGTGGGATATCTCAAGTGTACTGTACCTGGTGTTTACGCCACTGTTGATTTTGGTAAGCTCATTATATTTCACTGATGGTGCTGGGGTGGGATATCTCAAGTGTACTGTACCTGGTGTTTACGCCACTGTTGATTTTGGTAAGCTCATTATATTTCACTGATGGTGCTGGGGTGGGATATCTCAAGTGTACTGTACCTGGTGTTTACGCCACTGTTGATTTTGGTAAGCTCATTATATTTCACTGATGGTGCTGGGGTGGGATATCTCAAGTGTACTGTACCTGGTGTTTACGCCACTGTTGATTTTGGTAAGCTCATTATATTTCACTGATGGTGCTGGGGTGGGATATCTCAAGTGTACTGTACCTGGTGTTTACGCCACTGTTGATTTTGGTAAGCTCATTATATTTCACTGATGGTGCTGGGGTGGGATATCTCAAGTGTACTGTACCTGGTGTTTACGCCACTGTTGATTTTGGTAAGCTCATTATATTTCACTGATGGTGCTGGGGTGGGATATCTCAAGTGTACTGTACCTGGTGTTTACGCCAAAGTTTGGATATTAACTAGTGGTTGACCCGTCCTTTGTAGGGGATCAGTGCAGCGTAAGAGGGATTATTTTGAAGCGCCGCCATTTTGAATCAGGATGGAAATTAATTTACAGAATTCTGAACTCTCAAGTTCTTCATCGATTGTCTAATAAGTTTACTATCCCATTCCACACAGGTGCTGCTACCAATGTGTCCTCCGCGTTTGCCGCCATGCGTACCGTATCTCCACACGGCCCTCTGGTCAACTCAGAGTACTATCCTGGCTGGTTGACTCACTGGGGTGAGAAGATAGCCACGGTAGATACTGATCCTGTGGTCAAGACGCTGCAGATTATGCTCGAGATGAAGGCCAATGTCAATTTCTATATGTTCTATGGAGGAACTAACTTTGGATTTACAGCCGGTGAGTCCAGGGCCGTATTTTAGGGGCCAAGGCCCCCCCCCCCTAGGGCTTTATTTTGCTAACTGTCGGGCGGACTCCGAGAAAACGGCCTAGTGGCTGAGTGTAGGGCTAAATAACCCCCCCCCAGACATCCAATGGAAAACATCCAACAAAAAAGCTACTGAAGACTGCTCGAATCTTCAAACTAAGTTAGGGTGATAGTTTAGCACCATACAAAAAGACCCCTCTAGAGGCTTAGTTGCAGGGACCAAAAGGTCCATAGGTGTGCTAAGCTTCACAAATCTACGAAGATCTAGTAGTCATAGTATATTCAACGAAGGCTCAAATATGTACATTTTATAGTAAAACACAGCACTGTGTGTAGTTTTTTTTCTATTTTTTTTTTTTTTAAAGAGGTTTGACAGAGAGGAAACCCGGGAACGAAACTGCTATGGTCTTATCGTTCCGAAACCGAAGAGATAAGGAAGACAGGATAGGAGAAAGCCAGCCGTTCCGAGGACGAACATTATCCCATCAGGATAAAATCCGCCCCGGGCGGGAATCGAACCCACAGTCCAGCGCTTGCAAGGGAGACGCGCTACCAACCAAGCTAACTAGACTGGCGTCGGTGTGTAGTTTAACTTGAAGGCCGTGAGTGAATATTGTGAATACCTGCATTTCTTCCTTCTCGAATTCCTTTTTATCATTAGGATAAAATCCGCTCCGGGCGGGAATCGAACCCACGGTCCAGCGCTTACAAGGCAGACGCGCTACCAACCAAGCTAACTAGACTGGCGTCGGTGTGTAGTTTAACTTGAAGGCCGTGAGTGAATATTGTGAATAGGGTAAGTGTACCATTTATTCGCCCATCTAAAAAACATACCATTTATTGGCCCACCTGTACATCAAAAGAAAGGGCTTAAAGACTGCTATCGAACCAGTGCTATTCAAAAATTGTAGTCATAAAATTTCAGCTTTCTAGGTGTTGTGGTTCAGGAGATAGAGCGGTCAGTAAGTGAATATGAAATGTGAATGAGTGAATGGATCTTGTTTTTACAATATAAGAAGATACGCACAAACGCACATTTCTTCCTTCTCGAATACCTATTTATCAGACCTTCCCTTATGTTTGGTGTTCTTCAGGAGCCAACGCGGACGCTGTGGATAACTATCTATCCGACATAACTTCCTATGACTACGATGCACCTCTCAAATACAATTAGAAAAATAAATGTGGGCAGGTGGGCCAATAAATGGTACGTTTTTTAGGTGGGCGAATAAATGGCACACTTACCCTACGCACAAACGCACATCAGACTTTCCCTTTTATTTGGTGTTCTTCAGGAGCCAACGCGGACGCTGTGGATAAATATCTATCCGACATAACTTCTTATGACTACGATGCACCTCTAACTGAAGCAGGAGATCCTACCAAGAAATATTTCGCCATCCGGGATGTAGTTCTTCAGGTAAGTCAAAGTGAGACCTCTTTTTAAACAAAAGTGAGACCTCTTTTTAAACAAAAATGAGACCTCTTTTTAAACAAAAATAATCTGGGTTAAATAAGCTCAAAGGAATGGAACTAATCCATGAAAATATTACCAAAATTGTAATTTCTGGCTTTCATATGCGATCTAGAAGTTCACTATTAATAATAAGTAGGTATGATTAATTTTAAATTGATTAATTTAAAATAAACGAATTTAACATTTAAAAATATTAAAATTAATAATGGGTCTTTAATAAACAGTATTTTCCATTTTTATTTTAGGACAGCTGTGAAATGAGGTAGGTAATTTTTATTTTCAAAAATACGAATCTTCAATGCTTCATCAACAGGATCTTCATCACCATCAACATCCTCATCTTCCTCAAAGGGATTTCGGACTTTGAGGAATTCCAAAGATTTCATGGAAGATAAACTAATAATAATAATGAACATGTACTCGTAAAATTGAAAAAATAGTATACCTACTTATGTACTTCCTTTGTTCTTCTTTTCCCGTGTACAGATAGGGTCGGCGTTTTTTGTCAGCCTCTCAATCAGCCCTAACTAGGGTGATTACTTTGTGCTGACATTTGGTTTTGGCTGAAAATTTTACGAGTGGATGCCCTTCGCACTCAACCATTGGTATTTCTTTAGCAAGGGAAATTCAGGCTGGTTTAGTCCTTGTTTAAAGTCCCCAAGCCAGACTAAGCTGGTTTACTCCCTGTTTAATGTCCCCCAGCCAGACAAATGATGAGGTAAAGGCCCGATCAGGCCGGAAAACTAAGGAGAAAATTTCCACCATTTTTGCCAAATTTAATTAAAATCGTCAGATTAAAATTCCCTTGGAACAGCGTTCAAAAATAATTAAATAATACGATTATACACAAAAGAAAAGAAAAACCAATTGTTTTACAATAAATTATTGTTTTATTTTCACTCAAACTTCTCAGTTAATTAAATTAACTTAACTAAAAAAGAAATTAATAAGTTTATACAAGAAATAAAAAATGAGTACCTACGAGACTATTATTTACAACGTTAAATAAAGCTTTTTTCGACTGTTTCCATAATTTTTTTACTTCCATATTCTGAATGATTGCCCAATATGGTCTTACCCAGGAAATCTTGAAGATCTGGTATCTTTGACTGATAATGCTAAAACTTGGCTTCAGAATCAATTTTTTGTTTTTTCTCCTTTTCTTTTTTTTTTTTTTTTTTTTAATAGTGTAGGAAAATCAAGGAATTTATGGAACATAAGAAAAAAAAAAATCATTTTATAGAACAAAAAAAAAACTTTCTCAATCTCCATATTAATGGCTGATCACAGACTTGTGCTGGGTTTCACTAAAAGATTAAAACCTAATCGGAGATTTCTTTTTTACCACCGAAAAAGATTAATCAATTAGAAAATTCTAATTTTAAATGAATTTATTGTGTTTGGATAAAAACCCAATATCAAACTGCTTTTTGGACAGTTGAAAACTCCTCCAAATAGTGAAATATCTGATCCAAGTCGTCCTTGGTGAAACTTACCACCACGCTAACCACTGCAATACTGACTGTAGGTGGTTTCCAGAATTTTAAAGGTGCAAGTACACTGTAGACTTTTTCGCTGGACTTGGTCTCGCGAGACCACTCTCTACAGAGTCTACCAGGTACAAAAATGAGACCTCTTTTTAAACAAAAATGAGACCTCTTTTTAAACAAAAATGAGACCTCTTTTTAAACAAAAATGAGACCTCTTTACTGCTCGCTACTCACGCTCAGACCGCCTGTCAGTCCGTCGGAATGTCAGGCGGAAAAATCATTCGACCTGTGTCTGTTTGACAGACCTGGGTCTGAGACTATATGCAACAGATGGGGGCTGAACGACAGGGAAAATTTGACACAACATAGAGTTCTTTGGAGGCAGTCTGGTCGGCACGGGATTCACATATCCCTAATACGCCATCGGAGTGAGTGTAACAACGTTTTTCTTTAGGGAGAGGCTCGATTGCACTCAAAAAACATCCAACCATTGTTCTCCATTCCAGTATCTACCAGCCCCCTCTCTGCCCCCTCCCAAGCCGGCCCCGAAGGCCGACTACGGCCAGATCATCCTGTCTCCAGCGGCCTCCATATTTGATAAGGTGGCCCAAACCTTGCCCCCTCTCACCAGTGCCTTTCCACTCAGCTTTGAGGCGTTAGACCAGAGTTTCGGGTTTGTTCTGTACGAGACCATAATACCGGATGCCAGGTTCCCTGATCCGGCCCTGCTTACTATATCCGGACTACGGGATAGAGGACAAGTGTTTGTAGATGAGGTAAGATAGCCGGCCATACCACACTGGGGGTTTAGGGTAGAGCTTGCCGAATGAAAGGTAAAATCGGGTTCAATTCCGAGTAAAAGCGACGACAATTAGGGTGGGTTTCACCAACCTTCTTTTTAGCTTCTAACAGCCTGTTAGCTTAATCATAATAGCCCTGTTAAGCCTTTACAAATCGAATGGAACTTCACAGGCTCTCCACTGTTACCCGCTTTTTGCTGGACTACAAATACAAAGGAATTCAGGAGAATCAGCATAGTCAAAACGGGAATTGAGACTTCAGTAGAAATTAGAAGCTCTCTCATAACTCATGACGAGTATGTATTGCGATGGTTAACCCTCATCAGCCCAGTGTTAACTTGGGTTCGGGTCCTCTTTTATTGTACCTACGAGTTGAATTATTTCCAAAGCACATTTTGCTTGAAAGATTATCAAATTATGTAGGTAAATGAACAAGTAAGCTGTATACATATGCTTTGTCGCATGGCGCGTTTCAAGAGTCGGTCTATTTATTATTATTATTATTTTTTTTACGTATCAAACGGGTTCTTGCCCTTTACTAACTACGTTACAATAATTCAATATCTAGACCTAGCAAAACTTTTTTTTTTTTAATTTGGAGCATTGAAATGTTTTGTTTCAGAAACTAGTGACTATTTTGTATCGCAACAAAATGCTATCCACTCCCATCATGGCTAGGCCAGGACAGAAGTTGAGTATCCTGGTGGAAAACATGGGTCGAATCAACTATGGGAGTTACTTGCATGATCCTAAGGTAAGTGGAGAACTCATGAACCAAAGGAAAAACAAAAAGGTCAAATTTCCTTAATAAATAATTAGAAAGAAGAACGTTTCACTATGCAAGCACACTAGCGTAGGAGCAGAAAGAACTGCGCAGAAACGTATGCGCACAAACACATTAATGCGTTGCCTGCGAGGGAGCTTTGCTCGGGACATTTGATGTGACGTCATCGAAGAAACGTATGCGCACAAACACATTAATGCGTTGCCTGCAAGGGAGCTTTGCTCGGGACATTTGATGTGACGTCATCGCCTACGGGAATCCATGTGCAAATATCATAACCAGTCCCGGTGCACTGATCATATCCTCGGGTAGATGTACATTATCACACAGCAACACTACCACTGCTTGCTTGCTAAGGATTCCTTAGTCCTTACCTACTCTATTCCATGTGCAAATATCATAACCAGTCCCGGTGCACTGATCATATCCTCGGGTAGATGTACATTATCACACAGCAACACCACCACTGCTTGCTTGCTAGGGATTCGTTTACACACATAGTTTTCATATTGGCGTCGATTGTTCTGTCGCGTTTCTAGTGAAGACAGACCCTGTGGCCAGTTACGTTCGTGACTATTATGCATGAGTTGATCCAGGATATGCCCGGGACACCCGCTCTCTGCTAGGGAACGCTTGATCATTGCCTGGTGGGGAGGAAGAACATGACATAAGATGCAATGTAACTACCTGAAGATTTTTTTAAAAGAGGTTTATTAGATTAGAGGGAACTGTAACTGCGAAATACAAGAGAGCAGGTAGACAGGATAGGAGATAGCCAGCCTTTCCGAGAACGTCAGGATAAAATCCGGCCCGGGCGGAAATCGAACCCGCGGCCTAACGCTTACAAGATAGGGGCAACTATAACTATTGAGGTACTATCGTCCCACTCGGCCTCGTAAGAACAATTGAGTAGCTTCTTTAATCAATGTAAAAAGATGGCCGATATATGAGAATCAATAGTAGAGGCACTTAGTAAAGCTGTGATACCCACAAAAGTTGTCAAGAAGCTCTCTGCTTTACCACAAATCATTCAGGATATTTTGAGTTTTTGATTTGGGGTGCAATAGTCCTCAGCACACGGGAATTTCGTCAGAAAAGACCCCCTTTTAAAAGTAATGAGTTTTTGATTCGACTTTTGAGATATTTACCTGTAGCATAACATCAGGTGTAGAGATCATACCACCCCACCTAGTCACGCGGGCTCTGGACAATGAGTTACTCCATCTGGCAACATCATCTCTCTCCATGTTCTCAGCCAACACTCGGACACCCGGGTTCGATACCTGAGAAACACAAGGGTTTCATTTGAAGTAAAAGGTTTTGAAAATGTTCAACTGTACATCAACTGTAACCTAAAGATACACTAATGCTGAAGAGAAAAACCATGCTCGGTGTATTCCTAAAGATTGGACCAGTGGTTGATTTTCCAGTGCTCAGTTTCTAGAAAGAAAAGTAAAAATATACTTTTTTTTTTAAGGCACAAATTAAATATTTACATCTAACCTAAAAAGGAAATAACTACAGCCCGACACCAACTTTAGTTGAATGGGCTGTAGAGCACTTTTATTCCAATTAAAATATCTTATTAAGAACTGTAGAGCACTTTAATTCCAATTAAATTATCTTATTAAGAACTCTTTAAAGTACCAAACTTATATTTAGGTATTATAAATAGCCCCCTTTTTTGTCTCTATTTTTCAATTTATTGTATTTAATTGTAATTTAAAATGTTCAAAATAAAATAAAGAAAGTATTGTAAAAAAGAAAAAAAATGTACATAGGTCATACTCATAGAGACTATAGAGCGCTCTATGACCTATGTCCACTACTCTTCGAACTTGGTACTTTTGGAAGACTCCGTTGGTCTTGCAAAAAAGTCTACAGTGTACTGGCAACAAATAGTGAGAATTTTAATACTCAAAATAAATACTATGTACATAATTATTGTACATGAATAGTACGCACACGGGGTCATACCACGAAGCTCCTAAAGACTCACCCTTTCTAAATATTGCACTTTGCCTCTTGACATTGCACATTGTATATTTCCTCTCATCTGATTAGTCAACAATCGGTTCTAAACCAATCAAATACCAGGAAACTTGCAAAGTGTAAACAAGCTCTGTGTAGTGACCCTCCAATAAGGACATAGGAATAAAATACTGAAGGAATATACTTGACAATTAGATTGAAAATAAAAGTTGCATAAAATTTTATAAAAAATTTAATACCTGTTATGTTATCTACAGAATATGTATGATTGTAGATATGAATAAGGACATAGGAATAAAATACTGAAGGAATATACTTGACAATTAGATTGAAAATAAAAGTTGCATAAAATTTTATACAAAATCTAATACCTGTTATGTTATCTACAGAATATGTATGATGGTAGATATGTTTCACCGACCTTTTATCAATCTCACATGTCCTAGATACACATTAGGGACCAAGTTTTCAACTAAGTATTGTCCCACTCTATTCCATGTGCAAATATCATAACCAGTCCCGATGAGCAGATCAATTCTTCGTCTACTTCTCCAATGAACCTTACTATTTCGTATCCCATGATTGCAGTATTTGCAGTGTGCAGACTTTGATACGGGGTGCAAAAACTGAGCTCTAGATCTGTGCCGTGAGAATCATGTTGATGATATTCACACTGATTTGATAGGTACTTGATTTGGGTGAGAACAAGACAGGAAAATCACAATAAAAATATAAAATAAACTGTGGTACGGAATTACAGATTAATTTGACTTGATAAAAGAAGTAAAATAAAATTGGCAAATGGCTATGGCTAGAAAGTAGAAATTTTGCACTTGCTGATTTTTTTTTTTTTTTTTGATAATTTTTTTGTTTACTTTGTTCAAAAAGGTTGGTAGATAGTGGATTGAGTGGAGACGAACTGAGAAAGTGAAGCCCAAATATTTCCAGGGTCAGTAGACTAGGACTAGACTACTAGAGACTAGACTAGACACTAGTAGACGTCCACAACGGAGCCCCGAACCTCAACCCTAGGCTGCCCCAGGCCAAAAGTTGTTGTTGTTGTAGCGGCTTTAGCTTTCGCCGAATGGTGTTGGCAGAGTAAAGGCCAAAAGTTGACTTGACTCAATGCTGCTTCACTTTTCATGATTTTTCTTGACCCTTGTCCACTACATTCTAGCCTCCTGGACATATTAGATCCGAACCCACCCGAAGCCAAACGATTTTTACCGAAGATACATTTTAAGAGGCGGGAAGTTTTTGAAAATAAAATTATCAAAAAGTGTTATCAACTGCTCAGCTCAAACCAGGCATAGTAAGGCAATTTATTTCTGTCTCAAGTCATTTATCAAGTGTTTCGTAATTTCCTTATTAAAAAGACATATACGTTCAATAGGATCATCTTGTCCGCCAGTCACACACACAAAATTTCACCCTTTGTCCATTTTACCACTTACCAGCCTTTTACATTCACAATTATTTTATTCTATCTCTTCACCTGTTGAGTTTACTACAGTAAATAGACTTATGTAACAAGTGCCTAAGTAGTAGTTCTGCCCAGTTTTATTCTTTTCTACTACAGAAACTACCTACTTTTAAAACAAAAGATTAGATAAGAAGTTTTGACCGTGAACTGTGTACCCTTCTACCATTTTGTCTATTTTGCTCAAACAAATATTGTGTTTTATTACCTATTTTCATCATTTTACACAGATATGCAATCAAGTGAACATTGTGCCAAATGTATTCAAATTATTCAATAGCTCTATTTTATACCTACATGAGCTATCAACTGTGATTTATTTTGAACATAAAATGTGCTCAATAATTGAAAGTAGTGATGAGTACAATTACTTTAGGAGTTCTGTGCCTCTGCGTGTGATTGTTGTAGATAATTCTGCATTTAGTCCTGTAAGTTTGTCTTTGTATTCTTATAACTTAGAATGTTGAAGTCTGCTCTCAACTTGTTAGGTCTCTGCATGATTCATGATAACATCCTGTGGGAAACCTATGGCAGTAGATAGTCAAAGTATAGCCAAAGAATTTCCAGCTAAAAATTAAACCTAATTAATTTTCAGTCATTTAAATTTTATTTGTAGCATCACATAATTTATATTAGTGTATTTATTTACCAAGATATTTATCCATGTCAATATTAATTTATGTTAAATACTTTACATTACAGGGTTGGAAAGTGTATGACTGTGGACCAAAGCATATCAGATCACCATTAGTATTTCTTCCCCCAGTGAGTGGGACTGCAGATATCTTCTTCCATTTGATGCTTGACCTATCAAGAAAAGGCTACAGAACTCTCTCTGTAAGTTAATCCACAGGTTCACTCTAAATGACTCATCTAAACCTTTATACATAGATAAGATATTTATTTAGCAACAAAGGCTATTTACTGAGTGTTTCACCGCCGTTTTTATTTTGTAGCAATGAAACAACTGCTACATTAGACGCATGTGGTCTGTGTCGTAGCATGCCCATCCCTTGGTACGCCCCTCATCAGATGGGCGATGAGAGACACATTACTTCCCATGTAGGTGCTGGGTCAACACGAGAACGCCAGAAAGTAACCCATTGAAATATTTGCAATCAAATCTACTTACCTTCATCGCTCGCATCAACTCTTGCAAGACAGTCAGCTGTCGCTTGAGTTCAGTCATTTGAAATCTCTGCTCTGACATTTCTGTCTCCATATTCACCATCTTCTGTTGCTGCTTGTGAACTATAGACCGAAGTTCCTTCACACAGTTGTGATCCTGCACAAAGGAAACATCAAAGATATTAGCCTTCACATTTAGGGCAGATTTTATCCTAAACAGATAAGGTTCGTACCTCGGAACGGCTGGCCCCTATCCTGTCTTCCTTCTCTCTTCCCTTTTGGGACAATAAGACCTTAGCAGTTACAGTTCCCTCTAACAACCCTTTTTTTTTCTTTTCGAAATAAAAAAAGCAATAAACTAGCCAGTTTTGTTAACTTGGAAGGTAGTGCACCTACCTTGTAAATGCTAGGTTGTGGGTTCGATTCTCTCCCTAGTAAACTTTATACCAAAAGGTTTGCATTCAGAATGGCTGACTAAATTCTATCACGTCCTCCTTTTCTCTTTGATTTTAGGACAGTATCATCCAGTTCCTCTTTTTTTTTCAAACAGTAAAACCTATGTACCTACCATGATTCTTTAAACTAAATCTTACCAACATTTTGAACCTAGTGATTTTTTGCATTGCTCATGTATAACAAGTAGGACACTTTTCATGAGGGGCAGAGGGGGAATCTCTATTTTCCCTATGTTGTTACCTTTGTTGGAAAAAAGATGCTACAATTCCCTCTATTTATACCTTTGTTATTTTTGGTTAAAAAAAAAAAAAAAAAAAAAAAAAAAAAAAAAAAAACAAGTACTTAGGTACCTAATGTTTTCTTGTTTGCCTCTGTTTGCAGGTGGATTTCTGGCCCAGAAGTTTGCAGAGCATACTGTGCTGAGACCTCGAGTGGTGTCATTGTTTCTATGCAACAGCTTCTATGACACTTCTGTATTCAACTATAGTGAAACTTATGCAATGTAAGATATGAACTCTGAACAAGTTTTTCAGTTGTAGTACCTACCTAAAGTTAAGTTTGTGGTTAAAAAATAAAATATTAAATGGTATTTTATAATTAAGAAGTTGTAGGTTTAAATTTCAATTAATTTATTGTGTAAGTAGGTTCTGTGTAACTGTTATTTGTTCCACAAACCAACGTCAGTGGTGTAGTGGTTAGCATGGTGGACTTCGGATGTGGAGGTTCGTGGTTTGAGTCCTAGTCTCAAGTCATAAAATTTAGGGTAGTTTATCAATCTTCAATCAGAGAACAACATACCCATGTGTCAAGCATTTGTGCTTTATACAAATTGAATTTCGTGTTTGTTCCACCATAACTCAAACAGAAAATCACACCGGCAATATTTTGTTATTTAATCTTTTTTTTTTTCGATTTTCTTTCAGATTTCGAATTCTACCCTGTGTGCTTTTGAAGAAAATGGTGACCGGGAGTTTGTCTGTGGAAAATACAGATGTAGACATTCAAAACTCGATTGAATTCATGATTCGAAAGGTAATTCTATATAGAATTTTTGAAGGAAATGGGAGAAAAGTTGAGACGAAAAAACTTGAAACTATCTCTTTAATAATAAAAAAAAAGAGGTTTGTTATAGGTAGGCTTGCCAAACGTCCCGAATTGGCCAGAACAGTCCCGAATTTCAGGGGGAGGCTGGTGACAAGGAAAAAAGCCAAGATTTGGAGAGGCATCTTGGTACCTGCCTTTATTTTATACCTACTTACTTTTTATTATTAATATTTTTCCAAGACAATTTTAGGCAAGTATATTGATTTTATTATTAATTTGACTGATTTTAATACCTAGTAAGTTACCTAAATAGTAATTTATTAATAGTTATACCTGGATAGTAATTTTCTTAATAGCCTAGGAGCTGGTCTCAGCTGAGCAGCAGTGATTGGAAGTCTATCAACAGGACACGTAGGCTGACGGCTAAGCCATTCATTAATGCAGGCTTTACAAAATGCATGCTCACATGTGGGGGCCTGAAATACACAACATATTCACATGGAAATTATTTGAGATTTTAATTTCATTAATGATCATTGATCACATGATCACAGTAAGCTGTGTATCCCAGTACAAAATATTGAAATGGGGGTCTTTACTGACAAAATTCCAGTGTGCAGAGTCCAGTATGTAGGACTATTGCACCCTTAAGTATTTCCCAGTAAGTAATGGAAGTGGCTAGTTGTTCATCACTCTGGGACAGACAAGAAATCTACAGAATCTCAACTCTTATTGGCTGGCCAAAATAATTAATGGTTCACAACATTGCTCTAGCACTTGCCAAACAAGCATTTATGAAAAAGTACAAGTTGCTCACAAACAAACACCTCAACATAGAAACACACAAGAAATTCATCAAAACCTTCGTCTGGAGTGTATTGCTATACGGCTGTGAAACATGGATTCTGAATAAATATGAAACAGAAAGATTGGAAGCAATGGAGATGTGGATGTGGAGAAAAATGACAAAAACATCATGGATAGAAAGGAAATCAAACAAAAGAGTGCTAGAAAAAGTAAAGAAAAGAAGGAGTTTAATTGAACCACTTGAAAAAAGGAAAATAAAGCTGATAGGACACCTCATGAGACACAATGACTTCATGAAAAACATCTTTGAAGGAAGAATATAACGGAGGCGTACACAAGGAAGACCGAGAACATCTTACTTCAAGAACATCATTTCCATCATGAATGTAACATCCTATTCTACAATGAACCAAACAATGTGGCTATCACAACAAGGCAAAGCCTTTAGGAGATGATGAACATTGCTCTGAGGGCTCATCCACAATTGCATCCACTTTCTTTGAATGGTTGAGAAGATGTTATACTACAGAACAGCCAGAAACGTTTCCTAATGTTAAAAGTAGTTCATGTGTTCATGGTCCCTAGGACAATCATGTTATCCGATAGGGTACAAGTGGGTGACCTAATCAACTTACCTGTAGAGGTTCTTCAAACACCCCCGAGCAAATTGAGCAGATCAATTCTTCGTCTACTTCTCCAATGAACCTTACTATTTCGTATCCCATGATTGCAGTATTTGCAGTGTGCAGACTTTGATACGGGGTGCAAAAACTGAGCTCTAGATCTGTGCCGTGAGAATCATGTTGATGATATTCACACTGATTTGATAGGTACTTGATTTGGGTGAGAACAAGACAGGAAAATCACAATAAAAATATAAAATAAACTGTGGTACGGAATTACAGATTAATTTGACTTGATAAAAGAAGTAAAATAAAATTGGCAAATGGCTATGGCTAGAAAGTAGAAATTTTGCACTTGCTGATTTTTTTTTTTTTTTTTGATAATTTTTTTGTTTACTTTGTTCAAAAAGGTTGGTAGATAGTGGATTGAGTGGAGACGAACTGAGAAAGTGAAGCCCAAATATTTCCAGGGTCAGTAGACTAGGACTAGACTACTAGAGACTAGACTAGACACTAGTAGACGTCCACAACGGAGCCCCGAACCTCAACCCTAGGCTGCCCCAGGCCAAAAGTTGTTGTTGTTGTAGCGGTTTTTTTTTGAAGAGGTTTGACAGAGGGAACTGTAACTGCTATGGTCTTATCGTCCCGAAATCGAAGAGAGGAGGAAGACAGGATAGGAGAAAGCCAGCCGTTCCGAGAACGAATATTATCCCATCAGAATAAAATCCGCCCCGGGCGGGAATCGAACCCGCGGCCTAGCGCTTACAAGGCAGACGCACTACCAACTAGGCTAACTAGGCTGGCGCCTAAGGTGTATACTGACAGGGTGTTACCCACCATTCGGCCACAACCCACCTCACATTTACCTCACCTAGCCTGAGTCCGGATCCGAAAAAGCAGGAGCACACGATTTTCCGCATTGCCTCAGGAGAAGCAAAAAAATAATAATAATAAAAATAATAATAAAGAAGAAAAAGAAAAATTCCGTTGGTCCTCATTTTTCCCGCTCTATGACTTTGAAACATCACCCAAGTAAGCGCAACTGATCTATTAGATAGATATGGTACCAAGGTTTGATAGAGGGAATTGAAGGCCTTATCGTCCCGAAAGCGAAGAGAGGTAGACAGGATAGTAGAAAGCCAGCCGTTCCGAGATCGAAGCAATCGAACTCGCAACCTAGCATTTGCAAGACAGACGCGCTACCCTCCAAGTGAACTAGGCTGACATTTGTTTATTTATGTTTCTGCATTCATTGATTTATGTTTCTGTATTCGTTGCTTTATGTTTCTGTATTCATTGATTTATGTCTCTGTATTCGTTGATTTGTTTCTGTATTCGTTGATTTATGTTTCTGTATTCGTTGATTTATGTTTCTGTATTCGTTGATTTATGTTTCTGTATTCGTTGATTTATGTTTTTGTATTCGTTGATTTATGTTTCTGTATTCGTTGATTTATGTTTTTGTATTCGTGGATTTATGTTTCTGTATTCGTTGATTTACGTTTCTGTATTCGTTGATTTATGTTTCTATATTCGTTGAATATGGTTCTGTATTCGTTTATGTTTCTGTATTCGTTGCTTTATGTTTCTGTATTCCAGGGTATCCTTTCCGAAGTGCTCCTAGATTCCAAACCCCTAAGCCCATGGAGCATGACGCAATATCCCCTATCCAACCTGTCCTGGATAGACACCGCCCCTGCTACTAACACCACCAAGTTACCGGTATTCTATACAGCCACCTTCACTCTTAACGCAGAACATCCTAAACCACTGGATGGCTATGTAGACATGTCCAACTGGGCTAAGGTAAGCACCTGATTGACTGGGGTAAAATAAAATAAATACATCTGTCTGACTGGACTAAGTGTAGTTTTATGCTGGGTTATGCATGCACCCCAATAGAACTGAGGCTTCAAACTGCATAACTGTGAGCAAAAAGTTCTATGCTACCACTCGCTCCACTCTCTTATAACTTATAAGTCTAAAAAAACCTCTATTTTCATAACCTAAATCTCTAATTTCTAATTTAAATATCTATTTTTCTAATCTATATCTCTATTTTCTTAATCTAAAACCCTATTTTTATAACCTAAATCTCTATTTTCCTAACCTAAATCTCTATTTTCTAATCTAAATCTCTATTTTCCAGGGTGTGGTGTTTATCAACGAGCACAATCTGGGCAAATACTGGACCACCCTGGGCCCTCAGCTAACCCTGTATCTACCGGCCCCTTTCATTAAACCCTACCCTGAAGTGAACAGAATCACCGTGCTGGAGTTACAAGCTCCTCCTTCTGATCTCAAAGTCAAATTCACAACCGAACACAAAGTAGCCAAACCGGGTTCTAGCGATGTGAAACGATGGTAGGTGGTAGGTTTAAATCACCCAGATAGCGCGATGGGCCCTCTGGAAGGCCAAAAATAGTTATCTTTTTTTCCATTAGGCGCTTTAATAATTATTAATTAATTTTTTTAATTTTGACATCCTTTGTAAATACTTTTTACTTAAGTTATATATAGAAATGGATACTTACGAGTAGGTTTTTCTTCCCTCCTTCTCTCTTCGATTTCGGAATGACAAGACCTCGGCAGTTACAGAGGGAACTGTAACAACGGAGGGAGGTTGTTACAGTTCTCTCTATCAAACCTCTACAAAAACTTCTTTAAAAAAAATTAAAAAAAAAAAAAAAAAAAAAAAAAAAAAAAAACGCTTTAATAATGTTTTATGCATGTCGTTCTCGCCGATAGTTATCTTTACTTTTCGATTTTTCATGTTTCTTTTCTGCTTAATATCAAGAGGGCCACCTTTTTGACATTCTTATCTAACACATGGCACGTGTTCTTTGTTTTGTTTATTCGTGAACCGTTACCAAATAAGCAAGTGAATAGTTGATCCCATGTGATTTTTCACGCCGAATCGAATGGTGAAACTTTTAGAATTGTCCAACTTACAGTTGAGAAGTTGCGGGTTCGATACTCCCCTGTGTCAACAAATTTCCCTTTTAT
Organism: Diaphorina citri; assembly: GCF_000475195.1. Lineage (NCBI taxonomy): Eukaryota > Metazoa > Arthropoda > Insecta > Hemiptera > Psyllidae > Diaphorina > Diaphorina citri. The sequence goes on along the minus strand of NW_007380249.1, from coordinate 4,251 downwards.
TACTTTTTTTATTTTCTATTTTTTTTCAAATACCTACGTATTCTGCAAATGTAATAGAAAGTCGTGTGATGTTCACACCAGATTTTTTTACGATAAGTCCGCATCGTTATGTTTGTCCACTTTTGTTGAAATTTGACATATTCAACAAATGAAAATAAATTTTGTATATGTATAGATACATTTTGGGCTCCATCTGACCCATTGACCTTTGAAATCAGTAGCAAACTATTGTGACAGAAAATCTTAATTCCGTTTTCTACCACTTGTGGCCTTAGTCTTCAATTTTGGTAGTTTTTCGTCTCCTTTGAAAGCAAAGTTCCTCAATTTCTGCAAGATTGTTTTAAACAAATCTGCAAGTTTAAAGTTTTGGTCTTGTCTTCCAAGTACAGTGAAGAGCAACCCCACCTTGAGATCTGAGTGTTACTCATACATTGCATGCTGTTCTGTTGTTTCAGCTGTTAATTATTCACCACAGCACTTCTTTGGCCAGGAGCGATGGAGAAAACATGTTCCCAATATTCCAAACTTGCGAAGAATAACAAAATCATAATTATATCGTAACTCCACGATAGAAACGGTAGGCGACACACGGTGTGATCAGACTGAATGGCGATCATTGAGGATTTTAGATAAGTAAGAACTTTCAAGTAAAACAATCTTTCCCTAAACGCACCAACTATGTCCCAGAGGGCTTGATCTAGGTTAGGTTTGTTTCACTTTGGCCACTGAGCCGATGACACCGGATCGACGGAAATCCTCTTTTTCATCGCTCCTACCATTTTGACAGGTTTATTGGGTCTGGGTCCCAGGTCATCATAAAAAAAACCGAGAAAACAGTAATCGGGAACATCCCCGGAACTCGAAACCTGATGAAGAGGTAATCAAATAGGTTGCCTGTCCTGTTTGAGTCACGACTCCAGGTAATAACTTGTAGATAACTAAGGTGTCATTGTTACACTCAAATTGTGACTCTAATACTCTGGGGGTCGCTGGCCCATTGTTTTTTGTTCAAGGGTCACTCCGGTTTTGTTTTCAGTTGGCTTTTATCGGTAACTTTGGAAGTAGGGCTAAAGTTAGGTGCGAGTCTGTGCCTGTTGTGTTTGACGTGTGCTTTAATTACTTTCACAGGTTGTGCTTTTGTTGCGCCGAGGGCTTAATGGTTTGGTGTATATCCCTGCTATTTGTTAGCTATCACTTTCCCTGTTTTTTCTTTTTGTTATCATCCCATGGAGCTTCTCTAGGCCCCGTTTTCCTATTCAGGTCCGTTTAGCCCAACTTTTGGAGATACATCCGGTGTCTCATTATTGTGTGTCTCAGCGCTCGAGATACATGAAGACGGTCCAGTCCGACCTCCCGTGTGTGCCACGCTCCAAACGCTCTTTCTTTTTGTATCGGAACACAACCAATAGTAATAGTTATTAATACATAGAGTTGAATACGGCCCCAAAGATATCCGAAGTATAACCTATTTGATAGTATATGTATCCATGTAGACCCATTTCCCATGACGATGACGGTTCACACTTGTCTGTGACCTATGAACATCATGCTTGCCCTCCGTTATGGCATAAAACACA
>NW_007380249.1:0-2365 GCF_000475195.1 Diaphorina citri | reverse complement strand
TGTTTCCATATTTATCTCCCTTAACATCGTAGAAAAAAGGTGTTTCCATTGTTGTATCCCTTTTATCTCTTGCTAACGGGGAGACCGGGGAGTACGTTTTCACAGGGGTGAAAATGATGTACTTAGTTACGTTTTTTTAGTGATCCAATTTACAACCATTTCTAAATCAAAGTTCTTAGTACCATCCAATGTATCCAAATGACAAACTTTTTTTTTCTCCTTTTACCTACTATGACAGGATTTTAGTTTCTCTTTTCCTCCTGCACTATCTTAAATCAGTCGGAAGACTTACGTTTGGAAAACCATATTTCAAATGATCCCTCTCTTAGCTTGGGTGTTTGGATCGTAAATGTTCCATCCACTTTGATGGAAGGGTTCAATTGTTTTGACCGGATCAAATCAACGAAAAAAATAAAGCTTTCTTTTTTTTTCCCAACAATCTCCCTTTGACATTGGACGATTCCAGAATAACAGGGGTTTTCCCTTCTCTTCTTCCTTGCTGTCCTATCCCCGGTCGGCAAGGCTCCATGCTTGGAATAGACCAAATCCTATTTTCAGGACGGGATTTTAACTTTCGATTATAGAAACTACAAAGGAAACACGTCCTTAGTCGTTTGCACACACTTCCTTGAAAGCAGATATGTGCAAGGTCTTCCGGTCGTTTGTACTTCTGGAGCTGGGTGGGTGGTCTTTACAGTTCTCGTCCTCTAGAAGTTGTGTACTGACTTGAGTTTCGCTGTCGACTGACAGAACGCTCAGGACTACGCTCGGCGCGCGTACTTCCCACTCTCCATCTAAACTAGGTGTGTGGTAACAGTACCCAAGTGAAAGGACCGCAAGAGCACAAGCCTGGGTCGTGGATGTACCTTCATTACACAGAGAGTAGCGGGTAGACTACTCCCGCATGGTTCCCTACCCCGTACGTACTCGCTGTGTCGTGTGTAGCGAGATTACATCCGTCGAGACAAAAGTAACGCGATGTTTATTTTTGCCGCCACTGTGTGTGAGTGTAGTTTTTGTTTCAACTCTCAGGGAAGTGTTCATTGAAGAAACGTCAAATTAAGGGATTGGTCGTTCCGATCATCAAGTTGACAGAGAGTTTCCAACCAAAAACGAATTATTATTCATGTCCACAAATACTAAACTACTTCAAAAAAAAAAAATAAAAATAATAAAAAAAAAAAATACAGAATCATAAGATCACATCAAAAATTTATAATTATAACATTTTACCCTAGATTATAGGGCATTTAAATTTTTCTTTTCATATAAAAATGAAAAGAAAGATCTTTGACTCGTGACCTTTTAGTTGGTGACCAGGTTGAAATCCTTATGTGGCTTCTCGTATTCCAAAAGAGAAGGTCGTAATACATAGAGAATCCAATGTCAACTACATTCTCAACTTGTAAAAGTTTTTGGAAAAGTAGTTTACTTTGTGCGGAACACAAAGAGTCCATAGCTTGGCGCCCACAGGAGCTCACAACCGACTCTTGTTACCTCTTCTACTACAAACGGTCTACCTCATTGAGTACACAGGTCTCGGGCGGTACTCGCTCCACCACCCGATACTAGAGATTGTGGGACGCTCAATACCCGCATCGTCATTGTATAGAGTTTTCAGCTGTAGGTTTTTGAGTTAATGAAAATGTTTCCCCCAGAAAAGACTCGCTTTTAAGCGGCACACACTCCTGATAACGTCGGGGGTTTTACGTTTTTGAGTTTTTATAGGACTTACTAAACAACCATTTCGTTCTCTCGAAGAACGTTGAAAACACCCAATAGTGTCCGAAATGATTCACCGGAGATGATAGACTAAGTAGTATATAGCCGCGTAGAAAAATTGTAACTAATTTCTTCGATGACGTTAACAGAATCGCTCCGGGCTCACCCCCTGGGCTATCATCGGAGTTTATCAATATCAACCGGCGGATAGAACATGGAATCCGGGGCCGCCCAAAGCTAAGAGGCGGCCCGGCCTAAAAATAGGACTGCAAGAGCCTTTTCGACCGAGAGGATAGGACAGATGGACGAGAGAACATAAACGTCAATGTCAAAAAAAAAAAAAAAAAAAAAAAAAAAAAAAAAAAAAAAACAAACAAACAAACAAACAAACAAACAAACAAAGACAAATAATAGAATTACCTTGAGTTCATCCATGGGTATGACGGAGCCACAACCCTGTTCACATTGCACTGGTCTCTTCGGATTATGCTCGCACTCTGTCAGATGAGAACTATACGAGTCTAACTTCACCGCTACGGTACATCCATAGGATGCATTATCACAACTGATTACTAATCTGAGAAAGGAAAAATAGATTAGTTAGGTAGGTACATTGAAAAAAAAAAAAAAAAAAAAAAAAAAA
>NW_007380248.1:28200-31167 GCF_000475195.1 Diaphorina citri | reverse complement strand
TAATGGAATGCCCATGATGACAGGTGGAATGCCAATGATGCCAGGTGGAATGCCTCCTATGGGTCCTAATTATTATTATTATTATTATTATTATTATTATTATTATTATTATTATTATTATTATTAAAAAGAAAAAAAGATATCCCTTCTTTCGCCATCGCCATTCGGCGAAAGCTAAAGCCACTAAAACAACAACAACAACAGCATACCTAATTCTTGTGAAAATAATATTACATATTGTACAGTTTTTATTAGTGTTACTAGCAGTTTGTCCGTTCTTCGCCATGAAAAATTGATCATAACTCGAAATCGGTTTACAATTAAGTCAAAATCCTCTCTTATTGATGCACAAGTAGAAAATATTAGAAGTAGAATATGTACGAAGGAATAGGAAAATAGAAGTAGAATAGGTACCTACGTATTCCTACGCGATTGGAGCTTTCTAGGTGTTGGACGGAGTTCTCTAGGGATAGAACGATCAGTGTGTGAATGAGTGAGCCAATGGATTTCGCTTTTTTAACGCTTTTATTTAAAAAAGACAAGATTTCCCATGTTGTGTACAACCATCAAAAAATTGGTGAGATCAGATATTCTCATCTGTTGTCCTTTACTTTAGTTTCCTCAAAATCCTTGAGCGGTCCTTTGCTTTTGTTTGCAGGGATGCACCGCCGACCACGATAAAATCAAGGATATCTTGCAAGGAGGCAAACCGGTCAAGGTGAAAGAAAAGGAGATCTACTACGAAGCAGGGTCCGACAAGAAATCCGGTGGCGGAGGCAACATTAACATCGAAAACAAAAACGAAAACAAAAGCCCACCAGCACCCCCCGCACCCAATGTAAACATTATCAACAAGAACGATAACAAATCGCCCCCGTCAGGAGGTAACGTGAACATTGTTAATGATAATGACAACAAAGCCGGTGTTGGAGGAGGCAACAATGCTAATGTTCCCAACAATAACAGAAACATGCCAGGCGGAATGCCTCCTATTGGCCCTAATGGAATGCCGGGAGGGATGCCAGGTCCTAATGGAATGCCTCCTATGGGTCCTAATGGAATGCCAATGATGCCCGGTGGAATGCCAGGTCCTAATGGAATGCCAATGATGCCAGGTGGAATGCCTCCTATGGGTCCTAATGGAATGCCGATGATGCCCGGTGGAATGCCGGGAGGGTGCCCCTGATGCCAGGTGGAATGCCTCCTATGGGTCCTAATGGAATGCCCCTGATGCCAGGTGGAATGCCTCCTATGGGTCCTAATGGAATGCCCATGATGCCAGGTGGAATGCCTCCTATGGGTCCTAATGGAATGCCTATGATGCCAGGTGGTATGCCTCCTATGGGTCCCAATGGAATGCCAATGATGCCAGGTGGAATGCCTCCTATGGGTCCTAATGGAATGCCCATGATGCCAGGTGGAATGCCTCCCATGGGTCCTAATGGAATGCCCCTGATGCCAGGTGGAATGCCTCCTATGGGTCCTAATGGAATGCCTCTGATGCCAGGCTGTATGCCAGGAGGGATGCCAATGATGCCAGGTGGAATGCCAGGAGGGATGCCAATGATGCCAGGAGGGATGCCCATGATGCCAGGTGGAATGCCTCCCATGGGTCCTTATGGAATGCCCATGATGCCAGGTGGAATGCCTCCTATGGGTCCTAATGGAATGCCTATGATGCCAGGTGGTATGCCTCCTATGGGTCCCAATGGAATGCCAATGATGCCAGGTGGTATGCCTCCTATGGGTCCTTATGGAATGCCCATGATGCCAGGTGGAATGCCTCCTATGGGTCCTAATGGAATGCCTATGATGCCAGGTGGAATGCCTCCCAGGGGTCCTAATGGAATGCCCATGATGCCAGGTGGTATGCCTCCTATGGGTCCCAATGGAATGCCAATGATGCCAGGTGGTATGCCTCTTATGGGTCCTAATGGAATGCCAATGATGCCAGGTGGTATGCCTCCTATGGGTCCCAATGGAATGCCAATGATGCCAGGTGGTATGCCAGGAGGAATGCCAATGATGCCAGGTGGAATGCCAGGAGGAATGCCAATGCCTCCAGGTGGAATGGGTATGCCAGGAGGAATGGGAATGCCATCATCCACATCATCGTCATCTTCAAGTGCAGGTCCAGGTGGTTCTTCCTCTTCATCATCTGCTGCTAGTAGTCCTCTAGGTGGTAGCACTTCCTCCTCTTCTTCATCATCAGGAGCAGGTGGCACATCATCCAGTTCTAGTTCATCCAGTAGCGCTCCTCCACTTGGACGTAGAACGATAGACAAATCTATTCCTGCTAAGAATACTTTGAACAGACGAGTTGTAGGCTCTATCACATCTGACCTACAAACTAATCCCGCTCAATCTTCTCCCTCTTCCAATAATGTGCGAAGATCTGCGCCTATGCCTGAAAGTGAATCTCAGTTGAGAAGTGTTGAGTCTTTCATTTTGAAACGAAGAGATCCAGAATCGGTGCCTCGTGTTACCAAGAAAGCTCGTTTAACAAGAAAGTTCATGTTGAACCGGAGATTTATCAATCTCTTTGGCTATCCTTCGGCTTATATCACGTCACCCCTACAGAGAATTGTGTCTGGTGTGAGTTCTTTATTGGGAACTTCACCAGGAGTTAATTCTTTATTGGGAACCACAACAGGTGTGAATTCTTTATTAGGAACCACGGTTAGTAATACTCAGTCTGCAGTGAAGACAGTTGCAAGCCAAGAGTTGGATACCACAAAGAAAACAGATAGCGATGTTTTGGATTTGCAATCCGATAGAACAAACGATGTAAAAAAGGAAACTCATTTCGAAAGGAAAATGACTCGGGTACCAGTCAAGCAAAAAGCGGAAAGTATCATTGTCTGATTGAGTATAATCTAGCTACAAACTCTTTTAAAACCATTATTATGAGGAAGCTTTAATAAGACACCTTTTATGTACCTATAAATGAACCTACTGTAATCAGTA
>NW_007380248.1:25622-27681 GCF_000475195.1 Diaphorina citri | reverse complement strand
TAATCTGTGTCCACACATAGTCGACACGACGACCGTCAATCGATGTCGACTGAAACCGTCCACATTGCCTCGACAACATAGATTCACCTCGTTGATCGACAGCCGGTCCACTATGTTTGGACACACCTTTAGAGATTTCAACTTGTTACTTTATCAATTTCAACTTTTCCCCATCCATGGCACAAGCTCTGCTTTTACGGATGGGTATATACCGTTTATATGAATTTTGTATGTTCTGATGTTGTAAAAATAATAAATGGAAACTTGATAAAAAAATAAATAAACTTCAATTTGCCCTCAGCTGTTCAAGGCCATAGCAGTACTCGCCCGATCTCGCCCACCCTCACCTGTCGAAGCTCCCAGCCTCTCCCAACACTCTCTGGACGCCAGTAGCTACCAAGGAGAAGAAGAAGAAGCGACCGAACAGGTCTATGTGGTTCCGGATGAGGTGTTTGCCGGATTGGTGAAGCCGGAGAATGTGCGGCCGGATGACAACACTGCGTTCTGGGAGTATCAGATGTTTGGGGAGTTCCGGATGGGTGAGTAGTAGGTTCTGGGTAACAGATGTTTGGGGAGCTCCAGATGGGTGAGTAGGTATATTTTTTGAAAGGGTTTTTTTTAAGATGAGTGTTTCACCGCCGTTTTTATTTCGTAGTGATGAAACAACTGCTACATTGGACGCTTGTGGTCTGTGTCGTAGCATGCCCATCCCGTAGTATGCCTCTCATCAGATGGGCGAGAAGAGACACAATACTTCCCATTTAGGTGCTGGGTCAACACGGGAACACCAGAAAGTAACCCGTTGAAATATTTGCAATCGAAAAACGAGTACAAATTTTTGTCGATGGTGGGATTCGAACCCGGGACCTTCTGCAAGCGCGTTACCACTGGACCAACCGTGAATCCGTACCTAACTCAAATTTTTAATTTTTGGCACTTAGCACATTATTGATGATCGGTCTTCAATTACAAATGTAGAAAATAGAAAGTAAAAAAAGAACTGTTAACGTTAAAGCATAAAAAAAACCGTTGGTTACGTTGGTATCCAAAACCGTTCCGCTCATCAGACTGCTAAATTTACCCGACCGTGTGTATCCAGATTAATGTGCTATCACAGCTTTTGTGTTGCCGGCTTTGCCGTCCCAACGCGAAGATAGCACAAAAAATAAATCAGCTGATCTCATTTGTAAACATAAGCACAAAAAGAAATAAGAAAAAATGATTTTTTTGATAAACGGAAAACTGATAAGATAATGAATTAATTTTTTATTATTTCTGGCATTAATTAAATAGTTATTTAATTAAAAAACGGTGTTTTAAACACTAGTGGCAGTTCAGGCAGTGTGACATCCGATAAATTAATTATCAAATCTATTCAGTACACAAAATGGGTAACAGATCATCCCTCTTGCTTCGGGAAGAAGAAATCGCACAAATCCAAGAGGAAACTGGTTGTAAGTTTTTCTTTCAAGTAATCATTTTCAACCATAGGAATTCAATAGCAAATTTCATAAAATAATCTTCTGTCCTACGGATGATCTTTGTAGGATAAGGAAAGTAAAAACTTATTTCATGTCCCGATTGCTGTGTCTCAACCTCTCAAACATTCGCTCAGCCTCACAAACACACTCTGGTGCTCGAATAAAACTAACGTAAGCCAAGTGCTCGGAGTTTAGAAGAATATAGAAGATTAAACTGGGCATCGAAAAAATGGTAAAAAAATAACCCATCACCATAAAGTTGTCCATTCGCTTCCTGAGTTAAGCTAAAAAATGAGGGAATATGGTGAGGAGAGTTCGACCAGATTGTTTCTGTATTAGTGTTAGGATTAGGAATACCTGTCCTGAGTATGAAGAGATAACTTGAGCCTTCAAAAAATCCTGTTTTGAATTATTGTTTTCACAAAATGTCCTTAGTCTTTTTTGGGCTAAAATTTTGTTCAAATTGTTTATACATTCCAGAAAAAAGAACATTCTGATCTTAGTATTAGTTCTAAAAAGAATGCATGTATACCTACAACCTACATGCCTAGTTATTTGGGTAACATGTGAATGCATTA
>NW_007380248.1:1301-24428 GCF_000475195.1 Diaphorina citri | reverse complement strand
CCTAACTATGTACATACTCCCAAAAATGTGCTGAAAGGGTTTTAAAAACTTTTCACATTTTTTTTTTTTTTTTTTCATTATTATTATTATTATCATTACTGTTACCTATTTGTTGGAATGTATGATTTATTTATGTAAATAAATTAAAAGTATACTTATTAAAAAAAAAAAAAAAAACATAATTAGCAGTAGGTACTTACTATCAGTGTGCTATGCCTTGCATCTGATGAAATCATTAGTACATCAAGGTTATATTTATCAATAATGCCATAACTACATTACTTTGTACTCTTCAATATGTAGAACTTATTTCATTATTATTTATACCTACTCACTTTTTTTTTTTACTTTTTTTCATTTCAGTTGCATTTAAAATGTATGATTTAGACAATGATGATGCAATCTCGAGAGATGAACTTCTTGCAGTGCTACATATGATGGTGGGAGCTAATATCAGGTAAAGCTATTTCCCCTCCCTTTTTTTAATAGAGGGAACTGGAAAAACAGAGGCCTTATGGATCCAAAATCAAAAAGGGGATGATAGGATAGGAGAAACCCAGTTGTTACAAGAACAAATCTTGTCTGTTTTGGTATTTCAGAGTTAAAATAATACATACCTAATATAAAAAAAACTACAAGTCCATATCCAACAATTGATAAAATCCTTAGGGAGGTACTAATACAGACAATGATGATGCAATCTCGAGAGATGAACTTCTTGCAGTGCTACATATGATGGTGGGAGCTAATATCAGGTAAAGCTATTTCCCCCTTTTTTAATAGAGGGAACTGGAAAAACAGAGGCCTTATGGATCCAAAATCAAAAAGGGGATGATAGGATAGGAGAAACCCAGTTGTTACAAGAACAAATCTCGTCTGTTTTGGTATTTCAGAGTTAAAATAATACATACCTAATATAAAAAAAAAACTACAAGTCCATATCCAACAATTGATAAAATCCTTAGGGAGGTACTAATATTGATGCATTTGACTTTATTTTGTTTCCAGTGAAGAACAGCTCACATCAATAGCAGAGAGGACCATACTAGAAGCAGACCAGAATGGAGACCAAATGATTTCTTTCGATGAGTTCTGCAAAGCTTTGGAACGGACTAAAAAAAAAAAAAAAAAAAAAAAAAAAAAACATAATTAGCAGTAGGTACTTACTATCAGTGTGCTGTGCCTTGCACCTGATGAAATCATTAGTACATCAAAGTTATCAATAATGCCATAACTACATTACTTTGTACTCTTCAATATGTAGAACTTATTTCATTATTATTTATACCTACTACCTACTCACTTTTTTTTTCATTTCAGTTGCATTTAAAATGTATGATTTGGACAATGATGATGCAATCTCGAGAGATGAACTTCTTGCAGTGCTACATATGATGGTGGGAGCTAATATCAGGTAAAGCTATTTCCCCCTTTTTTAATAGAGGGAACTGGAAAAACAGAGGCCTTATGGATCCAAAATCAAAAAGGGGATGATAGGATAGGAGAAACCCAGTTGTTACAAGAACAAATCTCGTCTGTTTTGGTATTTCAGAGTTAAAATAATACATACCTAATATAAAAAAAACTACAAGTCCATATCCAACAATTGATAAAATCCTTAGGGAGGTACTAATACTGATGCATTTGACTTTATTTTGTTTCCAGTGAAGAACAGCTCACATCAATAGCAGAGAGGACCATACTAGAAGCAGACCAGAATGGAGACCAAATGATTTCTTTCGATGAGTTCTGCAAAGCTTTGGAACGGACAGATGTTGAACAGAAAATGTCCATTCGCTTCCTGAGTTAAGCTAAAAAATGAGGGAATATGGTGAGGAAAGTTCGACCAGATTGTTTCTGTATTAGTGTTAGGATTAGGAATAGGTACCTGTCCTGAGTATGAGGAGGTAACTTGAGCCTTAAAAAATCCTGGTCCATTCGCTTCCTGAGTTAAGCTAAAAAATGAGGGAATATGGTGAGGAGAGTTCGACCAGATTGTTTCTGTATTAGTGTTAGGATTTCTACCTGTCCTGAGTATGAAGAGATAACTTGAGCCTTCAAAAAATACTGTTTGAATTATTGTTTTCACAAAATATCCTTAGTCTTTTTTGGGCTAAAATTTTGTTCAAATTGTTTATACATTCCAGAAAAAAGAACATTCTGATCTTAGTATTAGTTCTAAAAAGAATGCATGTATACCTACAACCTACATGCCTAGTTATTTGGGTAACATGTGAATGCATTATAGTTTCTCTATTGCATCCAAAGAGGCAATGTTGTCAATGTCCTTGGCCATCTTCTAATGAAGGTAGAAGAATATTTTTGAAAAAAAAAAAAAAAAAAAAAAAATTTCAAATTTTTTTATTAAAAAAAAAAAAAAAGTAAGAAATGAGACACAATGATCTTCTCGGTGGGGACAATAGTTATATTTTTTTTTTTTTTTTTTTTCCTTTAAAGCACTTTAACAGCACTTCGTTCGCGCTGAATAGTTATATTTAATTCATTTAAAATTGAAGTTTATTTTTTCTATATATTTTTTATCAATTACATTTTTTATTATAATTTTTACTTAGGTATATAATTTACAATAATTACGAGTTGTAAGTAAAGTTCTTAGGTACCTACCGTGGGGGTGTCACCTTTGACAAAGTATTTAAATCTATTTATTTATTTTATACACAATAATATTATGTAATAATAACAAAATTAAAAAAAAAATAATAATAATCATTTATTTTGTTGTAAGGCTGCAGTTCCACTGGATTAGATCTCTTTCCTTACTATGCCATGTCGGGCTTAACCTATACCTACGTGTGATTCATCATGGGGGGAAAAAAATCAGAATCTATGTAACCACATCTAAAGAGATTGCTACGTTTGATATGAATCAGACAATCTTGTCAGATCTTTTGTTAGAGGTCTGGGGATCTTCTGCTATCAGAAGTCTGATCAACTTCTATGACCTATAAACCTACAGCCCAATATTTACAGAAATAATTGCCTACATATCGCGTCGCCTAAAGTCCTAGACATCTCATGTATACTATACTAAAATTATCAGAGTTTCAGAGTTCTTACTAACTCTTTTTTTTTACTTTCTATTACTACAGTATAGCGGAGCTATACTAGTTTTTTTGTAATAAACCAATTCTAATCCGAATAACAAAGATATGGGAAATAAATATCGCAGGGAAGGGTTATAAACCCAGGACTCTGGGTGTGGGAGTCGGTTAGGTGGTTGAGGACACCGCTAGTTTCTTCAGATGTTCCATGAACACTTGCAGACTGACATCCTCTGTGAGAACCGGAGCACCGCCCTCCTGCGAAATAAACACATGTCATTAATACGAGTAGCAGAAGAAGAAGAAGGAATTTTTAACTATGTTAAGCACAAATGCTTGTCACAAAAGGCGTTCCCTGCTTAATGCACTACGCTAAATTTTATGATTTGACTTGGATTCGAACCACCAACCTCCAGATCCGAAGTCCACCGCGCTAACCACTACACCACTGAGGTTGGTACATGTCATTAGTATACTCTATACTTCCTTTGTTGTAGTGGTTTCAGCTGTAGCCGAATGATGATGGCAGAATAAAGAAAGGATTTGTCTTTGTGGTGTAGTGGTCAAGGCTCCCGCATGGTAAACAGGAGGTATAGGGGGTGTACGAATCAACACACACACATATATACCTAACATCACCACACCATACAGTCCACACCCAGCCCAAAGAAGGACAACAGCCAGCCCAAAGTAAGCTAGAAGACATCAAAAGGTGAGTGGCAAATTCCTTTTTCCCTTACAAGGGGTTAGGATCTGACTCATTGACTTGGTAATCCACTTATGCCCGATCTTACTACTGAGAGTTTTCAGTTAATCCAGAGTTTAAGAAATAATGACCTGTGTAAATCAAAGGGATGACGTCAAAGAAAACCTTTGACACTGTGTTAACTCTTTTCAGTGTCATTCTGGCACGATAAACAAGGTATATTCTATTCTAACTCTCAGTCGTAAGACCGGGCATTAAGAGGAGTAGTTCTTCTAACTCACTTTCGCCGTGGAAATCTCTGTGAAAATATTCTGCCTCAGCACATTTTTTTTTCTTTGAAAACGCAATGCACTAAGCACTAAGTGAACAGCAGAGAATGCCTTTTCCACTAAGCACTAAATGAAAGGCGGAGATTAATGTGCTATCACAGCTTTTGTGTTGCCGGCTTTGCCGTCCCAACGCGAAGATAGCACAAAAAATAAATCAGCTGATCTCATTTCTCATTTGTAAACATAAACATAAGCACAAATTGCACAAAAAGAAAAAGTGATTTTTTTTGATAAACGGAAAACTGATAAGATAATTGAATTAATTTTTTATTATTTCTGGCATTAATTAAATAGTTATTTAATTAAAAAACGGTGTTTTAAACACTAGTGGCAGTTCAGGCAGTGTGACATCCGATAAATTAATAATCAAATCTATTCAGTACACAAAATGGGTAACAGATCATCCCTCTTGCTTCGGGAAGAAGAAATTGCACAAATCCAAGAGGAAACTGGTTGTAAGTTTTTCTTTCAAGTAATCATTTTCAACTATAGGAATTCAATAGCAAATTTCATAAAATAATCTTCTGTCCCACACCTCACAACATTTCTTACATATACATTCCAATAAACGGGTTTTATGTTGCCTGTTCAGGTACCTAGTTTAAATCGTAAAACTTTTGACCCTGATGGATCTTATGTCTAGATGTCCTTTTGAAACCTTGAAATTGTTGTAAATTCATCACTGTAAATTATTAGTGTAGATCAACTTGATAATATTCTTCAAGTTTCTCATGGTATGTTCCAATCGACTTTGCTGCGGTCACAGTGATATCATTCTTTGAAAGGTAAACCTTGTAATGAGAGAGAAAAAACCATTGCTGCAATTAATTAATTAGTATCTGAGAACTACTGGAAAATGCTTGAAATTGTTGTAAATTCATCACTGTAAATTATTAGTGTAGATCAACTTGATAATATTCTTCAAGTTTCTCATGGTATGTTCCAATTAACTTTGCTGTGGTCACAGTGCACTGATATCATTCTTTGAAAGCTAAACCTTGTAATGAGGGAGAAAAAACCATTGCTGCAATAAAATTAATGAATTAATTAATTAGTATCTGAGAACTACTGGAAAATGCTAGTTTGTGGATAACTGCAAGTTACAAAAGTGCACTCATATTTATATATTAACTATTTTACCTATTTCCAAAGTTTCAACTATTTGTATCTTCTTTGTTTCTAGTTACACCCAATCAGATTGAGAGGCTGTACAGTAGATTCACGAGTTTAGATAGAGGAGACTGTGGTACACTGAGCAGAGAGGATTTTCTAAGGATACCAGAGTTGGCAATCAATCCCCTCGGTGACAGGATTGTCCATGTGTTCTTTGAAGAAGGATGTAGTGACAGAGTGAACTTTAGACAGTTCATGCAAGTCCTTGCCAGGTTTAGACCGATTAAGAAAAGCAAAGAGAACAAACTCAATTCAAGAGAACAAAAATTGAAATGTAAGTTTTATTTTGCAAGGATCAATTTTTTTCCAAGTTTTAAAGGTTATTTTGTTTTTCCCAAGTTTTGTTGTCTTCTGCACAAGTGCTTGAAAACTCCTTCAAGTAAATATGTCCTAACTATGTACATAGGTACTACCAGCAATGTGCTGAATGGGTTGTAAAAACTTTTCACATTTTTTTATTATTATTATTACCATCATCATTACTGTTATTTGTTGGAAGGTATGATTTATTTATGTAAATAAATGAAAAGTATTCTTATTAAAAAAAAAAAAAACATAATTAGCAGTAGGTACTTACTATCAGTGTGCTGTGCCTTGCACCTGATGAAATCATTAGTACATCAAGGTTATCAATAATGCCATAACTACATTACTTTGTACTCTTCAATATGTAGAACCTATTTCATTATTATTTATACCTACTCACTTTTTTTTTTCTTCTTTTTTCATTTCAGTTGCATTTAAAATGTATGATTTGGACAATGATGATGCAATCTCGAGAGATGAACTTCTTGCAGTGCTACATATGATGGTGGGAGCTAATATCAGGTAAAGCTATTTCCCCCTTTTTTTAATAGGGGGAACTGGAAAAACAAAGGCCTTATGGATCCAAAATCAAAAAGGGGATAATAGGATAGGAGAAACCCAGTTGTTACAAGAACAAATCTCATCTGTTTTGGTATTTCAGAGTTAAAATAATACATACCTAATATAAAAAAAAAACTACAAGTCCATATCCAACAATTGATAAAATCCTTAGGGAGGTACTAATATTGATGCATTTGACTTTATTTTGTTTCCAGTGAAGAACAGCTCACATCAATAGCAGAGAGGACCATACTAGAAGCAGACCAAAATGGAGACCAAATGATTTCTTTCGATGAGTTCTGCAAAGCTTTGGAACGGACAGATGTTGAACAGAAAATGTCCATTCGCTTCCTGAGTTAAGCTAAAAAATGAGGGAATATGGTGAGGAGAGTTCGACCAGATTGTTTCTGTATTAGTGTTAGGATTAGGAATACCTGTCCTGAGTATGAAGAGATAACTTGAGCCTTCAAAAAATCCTGTTTTGAATTATTGTTTTCACAAAATGTCCTTAGTCTTTTTTGGGCTAAAATTTTGTTCAAATTGTTTATACATTCCAGAAAAAAGAACATTCTGATCTTAGTATTAGTTCTAAAAAGAATGCATGTATACCTACAACCTACATGCCTAGTTATTTGGGTAACATGTGAATGCATTAATAGTTTCTCTATTGCATCCAAAGAGGCAATGTTTCAATGTCCTTGGCCAATCTTCTAATGAAGGTAGAGTTTGAGTTTTTGGGGACAATAGTTATATTTTTTTTTTTTTTTTTTTTCCTTTAAAGCACTTTAACAGCACTTCGTTCGCGCTGAATAGTTATATTTAATTCATTTAAAATTGAAGTTTATTTTTTCTATATATTTTTTATCAATTACATTTTTTATTATAATTTTTACTTAGGTATATAATTTACAATAATTACGAGTTGTAAGTAAAGTTCTTAGGTACCTACCGTGGGGGTGTCACCTTTGACAAAGTATTTAAATCTATTTATTTATTTTATACACAATAATATTATGTAATAATAACAAAATTAAAAAAAAAATAATAATAATCATTTATTTTGTTGTAAGGCTGCAGTTCCACTGGATTAGATCTCTTTCCTTACTATGCCATGTCGGGCTTAACCTATACCTACGTGTGATTCATCATGGGGGGAAAAAAATCAGAATCTATGTAACCACATCTAAAGAGATTGCTACGTTTGATATGAATCAGACAATCTTGTCAGATCTTTTGTTAGAGGTCTGGGGATCTTCTGCTATCAGAAGTCTGATCAACTTCTATGACCTATAAACCTACAGCCCAATATTTACAGAAATAATTGCCTACATATCGCGTCGCCTAAAGTCCTAGACATCTCATGTATACTATACTAAAATTATCAGAGTTTCAGAGTTCTTACTAACTCTTTTTTTTTACTTTCTATTACTACAGTATAGCGGAGCTATACTAGTTTTTTTGTAATAAACCAATTCTAATCCGAATAACAAAGATATGGGAAATAAATATCGCAGGGAAGGGTTATGAACCCAGGACTCTGGGTGTGGGAGTCGGTTAGGTGGTTGAGGACACCGCTAGTTTCTTCAGATGTTCCATGAACACTTGCAGACTGACATCCTCTGTGAGAACCGGAGCACCGCCCTCCTGCGAAATAAACACATGTCATTAATACGAGTAGAAGAAGAAGACACTTGCAGACTGACATCCTCTGTGAGAACCGGAGCACCGCCCTCCTGCGAAATAAACACATGTCATTAATACGAGTAGAAGAAGAAAAAGGAATTTTCAACTATGTTAAGCATAAATGCTTGTCACAAATGTCGTTCCCTGCTTTTAATGCACTACGCTAAATTTTATGATTTGACTTGGACTCGAACCACCAACCTCCAGATCCGAAGTTCACCGCGCTAACCACTACACCACTGAGGTTGGTACATGTCATTAGTATACTCTATACTGCCTTTGTTGTAGTGGTTTCAGCTGTAGCCGAATGATGATGGCTGAATAAAGAAAGGATTTGTCTGTGGTGTAGTGGTCAAGGCTCCCGCATGGTAAACAGGAGGTATAGGGGGTGTACGCATCAACACACACACATATACCTAACATCACCACACCATAGATGATGGCTGAATAAAGAAAGGATTTGTCTGTGGTGTAGTGGTCAAGGCTCCCGCATGGTAAACAGGAGGTATAGGGGGTGTACGCAACACACACACACACACACACAAAATACACATATATACCTAACATCACCACACCATGCAGTCCACACTCAGCCCAAAGAAGGACAACAGCCAGCCCAAAGTAAGCTAGAAGACATCAACTCGTCGCCAAAAAGTATGACAATGAAAAAGCTCAGGGAAGAGAGGAAAGCAGGGAGAACTATCTATTGAGATGTTGCCTTAGCAACTAGAATACAGAGTGGACTGGTGATGGTCGATACACAACAAAAGGTGAGTGACAAATTCCTCTTTTCCTTACTGTCCCTTACAAGGGGTTAGGATCTGACTGATTGACTTGGTAATCCACTTATGCCCGATCTTACCACTGAGAGTTTTCAGTTAATCCAGAGTTCCTTACAAGGGGTTAGGATCTGACTGATTGACTTGGTAATCCACTTATGCCCGATCTTACCACTGAGAGTTTTCAGTTAATCCAGAGTTTAAGAAATAATGACCTGTGTAAATCAAAGGGATGAGGAGATCAACAATTGGGAAAATACTCTCCAGTTCAATTTCTTCATTCTTTAGTCTGTTCTCTGCTTACATTGCTTACAATAAAACATACATCTTCCTTTATTCAAATCCTTTCAACAATCAAAAGTTACAATAACCGTAAAGGTAAAAAAAACACACTGCCCTCACGTCACGTGCTCTCATGTGATGTCATGCTTCGAAGCATACTGGTTTAACGACCGATCATCAATCCGCGATCGACCGGTTGGGCGCCCTGCGGTCTAACTTCATCTGTGATTCGAACTCGCGACCTCTGACTTACCAGTCGGATCAGGGTTCGATCTGCCCATCGCATGACGTCAGGTCCGTCATCTTGTTCCGCCCTATTGACCACCATGCGTCCCATAATGACTGCGGCAGCCTCCTGGTCAAATCCGGACGATATGTGATCCAACTGAGTCGTAGCGTCTGCCCAGCTGTCGAAATAGATAAGTAGATTGTTTGAATATACTTGTTTGTTTGTTTGTTTGATTGATGGTTCGTGTGTTTGAACCATCAGTAAACTTGAACAAGATACCAAAAGTTGAAAAACTTTTAGGAAGGTATCGAGGTCCGAATGGTACGAGAGTTATGAATACACTGAAGCAAGAAAGGCCAGCTCGGGCCAGGGTTCGGCTACCTAGGACTCCAGAAAAACCTAAACCGAAAATATTTCCCGTGGAAAAGTTCGGAATAAGGAGAATACACGAGGAAAATTGAACTAAAATGATGACGTAAGAGGAAAATTAGGTCTGAAATGGTAGGGGAGGAGTGAATGCTTCTCAAAGTGGGTCGAGCTGCAGCTCTGAACTAAAATTAATTATTCTAAAATTTATTGTGATACCTACCATTTTTTGTAATGAAAATGTTCAGTTATCAAATAAATTAATTTACTTACTTCCTAGCAATTGTAGTCACCCGCACTTTCTTCTCGCCAGAGGGCGCCTGATAATGGGTGATGAACTGAATACAACCTGGCCCTCCTTGGGGTATAGGGGCTCCATGCTAGGGGAAATAGAATAAAAAAGATAAGATTACTACCGCAGCTGTTCTACTACCTAACCTCTTCTGGGCTTTCAACATAGCAACGAGTGTCCATGATAAAGTAAGTCTAATTAAGATAAGATTAGCATGGGTACAATACAATATGATAAGCTTTTTCCTAGCCTAATCTTGTCTAAGCCTAACCTAATAGATTGAAATAAAATAATATTAAAACAAAAAAGCTAGCCATTATTTTTACTATTTTTATTTTATAGCACTAAATGAAAGGCGGGGTATATGCCTTTTCCATCACCAGCAAACTGGAGACAACTTTCAACTCTGGACGGGAAGGTTGAGCGAACTCTATAACAATCGGGACATGACTTGGCTTGCTTTTTTTTTGCTTTTTTTCAAGAAGTTTGAAGTTTTGATAGGGGAACAGTAACTGCTGAGGTCACATCATCCCGGAAGCGAAGAGAGAAGTAAGATAGGATAGGAAAAAGCCAGCCTGAACCTTATCTGTTTGGGATAAAATCCGCTCCGGAGGGATCGAACCCGTGACCTAGCGCTTACAAAGCGGTCGCGCTGCCTGCAAGCTAACTAGGGTGGCTTGACTTGCTTTATGAAGATAGGATAGGAAAAAGCCAGCCTGAACCTTATCTGTTTGGGATAAAATCCGCTCCGGAGGGATCGAACCCGTGACCTAGCGCTTAAAAGGCGGTCGCGCTGCCCTGCAAGCTAACTAGGGTGGCTTGACTTGCTTTATACAATGTACTACGAAGGTACGAAGTGTATGTAGAACATACTCGGAAAAACAAACCATCGGAAAATTCAAGGCATTTACATTACTTTCCTTCCTATAATTATGTAGGGCTTGTAGGATAAGGAAAGTAAAAACTTATTTCATGTCCCGATCTCAACCTCACATTCGCTCAGCCTCACAAACACACTCTGGTGCTCGAATAAAACTAACGTAAGCCAAGTGCTCGGAGTTTAGAAGAATATAGAAGATTAAACTGGGCATCGAAAAAACGGTAAAAAAATAACCCATCACCATTAAGTGTAAAAGTAAAGCTATGTGTCCACTGGCAATAATACTGCACAAGAGGAGAAATTGAGGCTTCCAAATAATCCGTTTATGAATGGCCCCGAATGCCCACCAATCACGCTCAGACAGTCTGACAGACCTGTGGCGGAAAAAGCTTCAGACCGAGGTCTCTCAGACGGTCTGAAAGACCTCGGTCGGACGTTTTTCCCCCCACACGTTTCGATTATCTGACAGACCTGGGTTCTGTCAGACGCTCTGAACGCGAATGGCCGGCATAAGAAAATGAATAGATGAAAGCTCTTTGTTTTCGGAAAACCAACTCAAAATCAGCGGATGGAAACAATTACCGAATTATTGTAATCACACGAAACGACCGACATCTGGAAATAACAATTGGTATAATTTGATATTTAAAACAGACGACCGACATCTGGAAATAACAATTGGGTATAATTTGATATTTAAAACAGAAAGATTTAGAATCAGTGAAGTTAAGCAACGATTTGAATGATTGGTAGCTGAACGGGTGGTCGGCTAGGTTTTCATGTACCGCTGACTCTTTTGGGGTGTACTTAATTTGAGGACAATTTTATTGAGCAGCTCGTTTTGAATTTCAGCAAAACTTTGCCCCTACAGAGAATGAAAATAATAAAATAATTACCTTACCGCCGGGTTCTGACAGGCCGCGCGGGCCCAGGACCTCCAGAACAGCTTTTTCCTTCTTCAGATTGAGAGAAACACACGGCCCTATGGCACCCATCACTGAAACGAGAAAAGAAACAAAAGTAAATAATAATAAAAACTTTATTGAAGGAATAAAATAATAATTAAGGTGTATTTTTCTTTCGAAAACGGATAACTGACCACTGATGTTCAGTTTCCAATGGATCAAGATTTCATTGGAAACTGGACACTAGACCTTCGATTATCGGGAAAGTGCCATCTTGGATTTCCAATGGTTTAGTACAGGCGCTACCACGCCACCTAGTGGTTGAACTACTTCCCGTATTTTCCTTTAAAGGAGGAGAAAATAGCCTCAGAAGAGGCTAAATCGTCTCAGTTTCTGAAAGGAAAATACACCTAGATATATATATATCTTTTTTTATACTGTTCGAATAGGACTAAAAGTGTCCCTTCACCCCAGCAGTAAGATACTACTATTATATATCTTTTTTTATACTGTTCGAATAGGACTGAAAGAGTCCCTTCACCCCAGCAGTAAGATACTACTATTCTGCTCGAAATGTTTAGGTTAAAACTACATGCCTAGGGTTAACTTGAACGATTCCATGGGGACATTGGATCATATATGTATGTAGTTTTGAGATTTTAAATGTCATTGTCATTAATGTTTCAAAAGAAAAGAAAAAAAGTTATTTAACGAAGTTATTTATGAAATAGTCATATTGATGATAAAATTCCATGCCTTGGGTGGATTTGAACCCGCGCTCTCCTGTTTACCAGACGAGCACCATGACCATAACTTACCCTTCAACTCCCGTGAGCACTTGACTTCGAGTGATGCGTTGAATGCCATCTTGAGCTGATCCTTGTCATCCCGAGCTAGGACCCGTTGGAATGTTTGCTTGAATAGAGACGAGTTGAACGAATCTCCCATCACTATGTGACCACTGAAATGAGAATGGGGCCTTGATTCAAAATGGTTGAACAATCTAATAAAGCTAGTCAAGGGTTGGTTTCCCGCCCGGGGTGGACTTTATGCTAAAGCGAAGGTTTTATGCTAAACAAGTAAGGTTCGTCCTCGAAAAGGTCGGCTTCAATTTCAGGACGATAAGACCTTAGTAGTTACAATTCCTTCTATCAATTCTCATAAATATTAACAATATAAAAAAAAAGTGAGCTTTTTCCTAGCCTAATCTTGTCTAAGCCTAACCTAATAGATTGAAATAAAATAATATTAAAACAAAAAAGCTAGCCATTATTTTTTTTATTATTGTGTTAACCCGGCAGCAAGATCGACATAAAAGATTATTTAAAATAATAATAATGATAATACTTACAGTTCCGTAGCCATATGAGTTGGCATGCGTCTGCGACGGATTAACCTTGGACAGGAGGAATCTAGCTTGTGAGCCACCCTGTTCGGTTTCAATGTATCGAGGCATGGGGAACCGGGTGACCAAAATCTCACGAGCATCCTCGATTGGAGTCGTTAGGAGTTGCTTGAAAGCGATGTATTCTGGATTGTCCTGATATCCGGCCTTCTTCCACTGAGCGATGGTCTGTCGGGGGAAAAATGGGTTAATTTTGAGTAAACGGGATGTGTATGGGTTAAAATTGCGCTAAAAAAAGAGAGAGATTTGATAGAGGGAACTATAACTGCTATGGTCTTATCGTCCCGAAATCGAACAGAGAACCCCACATACAAAATCTGCCATGTAAAACAGTAAACGTTCAGTTTGAATGTTTTAGTGAAGTTAAACCCCTTGGGGAAAAAATTTGAAAACCGTGTGACTGCCCCCTCACTCACCCCGTTGCATTACAGCACAGTTTCATCTCCAAGAGGCCCGTCTGATCCAGGGCGCACGAGTAAATATCAATAGCATGCCCGACAATAGCGGCCCTCAACGCCAGGCCCTCGTAATGTTTAGTGGCCATCTTCTGGTACTTGTTGTTGCCCTTGTGTATGTCGTTGTGTGAGCGGATAGGTTCCTTCAGATCAGAGTCGTTAGGAGTTGCTTGAAAGCGATGTATTCTGGATTGTCCTGATATCCGGCCTTCTTCCACTGAGCGATGGTCTGTCGGGGGAAGAATGGGTTAATTTTGAGTAAACGGGATGTGTATGGGTTAAAATTGCACTTAAAAAAGAGAGAGATTTGATAGAGGGAACTATAACTGCCAAGGTCTTATACTGCCCCCTCACTCACCCCGTTGCATTACAGCACAGTTTCATCTCCAAGAGGCCCGTCTGATCCAGGGCGCACGAGTAAATATCAATTGCATGCCCGACAATAGCGGCCCTCAACGCCAGGCCCTCGTAATGTTTGGTGGCCATCTTCTGGTACTTGTTGTTGCCCTTATGTATGTCGTTGTGTGAGCGGATAGGTTCCTTCAGATCATCATTGAGCACCATACCGGGGCCCTGACTACAAGCCCCGCCTACGAACATCATGATACGGGCCCCTGTGTTGGGGAACGTGCACTACGAAGGAGAGAGGAAAAGGGGTTAATCACGCTGTGGACATTGAAGCGAAAATGAGTATTTTGATTCCGTTTGATCCAAGCGGTTTTCAGCTGTTCTGACTAAATGGATAATAAACATATTGTAAAAGTTACTATAAAAGAACACCCAAAGCATCATTTAATAGGATAAGGAAAGTTGTGTGATGTGCACACCAGATTTAAAACTTTAACTATTTGTTGCACTGTGAATGAGCTAGTCGACGCGGCGTTTTCCTTGTCAGGGCTCTAAGTACATGTGTCGGTAGCGGTACATAGAATGCAAATCATTAGCCAAACACAGAACAAAGAAAAAAATTCTATTTTTTTTTCTAGAGCGATCAGTGTGTGAACTATGAAATGTGAACTGTGAATGAGTGAATGGATCTTGTTCTTATAATATAAGATTGTTTTAACCCGGCAGCAAGATCGACATAAAAGATTATTTAAAATAATAATATCAAAAGAAAAGTTATTTAACGAAGTTATTTATGAAATAGTCATATTGATGATAAAATTCCATGCCTTGGGTGGATTTGAACCCGCGCCCTCCTGTTTACCAGACGAGCGCCATGACCACAACTTACCCTTTGGGGGGGGGGGGAATCGTGTCGTGTGTAATGGGAACACTCATTTAAATTACACATTTACACTGCTTACAGGACATTGTCTGTCGTTCGGAAAAAAAAGGAAAAAAAATCGTGTCGTGTCGTGTAGTGAGAACACTCATTTTAAATTGCCTACAGGACGTTCGGAAAAAAAATCGGATGAAACTCACGACAAGGGCGCTTACCTGGTTGACAATCTCGAAGAACAAGGCCAGAGTTGTATTCGGGGACAAAGTACACATTTTCCATGAGGCAGTTCCGCCCATGCCAAGATCTTGATCCGAGACACACTGGTTCTTCAGATTGAGAGAAACACACGGTCCTATGGCACCCATCACTGAAACGAGAAAAGAAACAAAAGTAAATAATAATAAAAACTTTATTTAAGGAATAAAATAATAATTAAGTAAGGTGTATTTTTCTTTCGGAAACGGATAACCGACCACTGGTGGTCAGTTTCCAATGGATCAAGATTTCATTGGAAACTGAACTTGGATCAAGAGTTCATTTGAAACTGAACTTGGATCAAGATTTCATTGGAAACTGAACAATAAACCTTCGATTATCGGGAAAGTGCCATCTTGGATTTCCAATAGTTTAGTACAGGCGCTACCACGCCACCTAGTGGTTGAACTACTTCCCGTATTTTCCTTTAAAAGAGGAGAAAATAGCGTCAGAAGAGGGGAAATCGTCTCAGTTTCTGAAAGGAAAATACACCTAGATATACATAATTATATATCTTTTTTTATACTGTTCGAATAGGACTGAAAGAGTCCCTTCACCCCAGCAGTAAGATACTACTATTCTGCTCGAAATGTTTAGGTTAAAATTAAGTACATGCCTAGGGTTAACTTGAACGATTCCATGGGGAGATTGGATCATATATGTATGTAGTTTTGAGATTTTAAATGTCATTGTCATTTATGTTTCAAAAGAAAAGTTATTTAACGAAGTTATTTATGAAATAGTCATATTGATGATAAAATTCCATGCCTTGGGTGGATTTGAACCCGCGCCCTCCTGTTTACCAGACGAGCGCCATGACCACAACTTACCCTTCAACTCCCGTGAGCACTTGACTTCGAGTGATGCGTTGAATGCCATCTTGAGCTGATCCTTGTCATCCCGAGCTAGGACCCGTTGGAATGTTTGCTTGAATAGAGACGAGTTGAACGAATCTCCCATCACTATGTGACCACTGAAATGAGAATGAGGCCTTGATTCAAAATGGTTGAACAATCTTATAAAGCTAGTCAAGGGTTGGTTTCCCGCCCGGGGTGGACTTTATGCTAAATTTATTTTATTTATCGTATGAAGTGATGGTGTGTACATATCACTGGATGGGTAACATATAAAGATTTAGGCTATTTAACACGCGGGTATTGCATTCACTCGAAAAGGTCGGGTACTACCCGGGTATTTTAACAGAGAAATAAACAATAAGACCGTCACTTCATTTTTTTTTTAATTTCCCGGTCACAATTGACATTGACGCGCTATTGAACTCCCCACATACAGAACATTAAAATAAAAAAGTCAGTATGAATGTTTAGTGAAGTTAATCCCCTTGGGAAAAAAAATTAAACCGTGTGACTGGACCCTCAACTACCGTTGCATTACAGCACAGTTCATACTCCAAAAGAAGCCCGTTGATCCAGGGCGGCACGAGTAAATATTCAATGGCCCGACAATAGGCGGCCCTCAACGCCAGGCCCTTCGTAATTTTGGTGGCCATCCTTCCTGGTAGCTTGTTGTTGCCCTTGTGTATGTCGTTGTGTGAGCGGATAAGGGTTCCTTCAGGTCAATCATGAGCACCTACCGGCGAACCCCTGACTAACAAAGCCCCGCCAACGAACATCATGATACGGGCCCCTGTGTTGGGAAAACGTGCACTGGCGAAGGAGAGACGAAAAGGGGTTAAATCACGTTGTGGCATGAAGCGAAAAGATATTTTGATTCGTTTGATCCAAGCGGTGTTCAGCTGTACGACTAAATGGATTATAAACATATTGTAAAAGCTACTGTAGAAGAACACACAACAATACATCATCATTCATAGGATAAGGAAAGTTGTTGACGTGCACACCAGATTTAAAAATTTAACCTATTTGTTGCACGTGAATGAGGCTAGTCGGCGCGCGGCGTTTTCCTTTCAGTAGGGCTCTGAAGTACATGTGTCGGTACATAGACATGCGAGAAAGTCATTAGCCCAAAAAGAAAAAGGAAGAAATTCATTTTTTTTTTTTTTTTTGTTCTTTACTTACCCTCCAGTAGTCCGACAGCAATGACATGTGCCACGCCGGTTGGACCGCAGTGCTCTCTTCCCTGATGCACGGCCACGGGTCCTTTCTGCAGGGCCGCTAGTAGATCTGTTGCGTACATCTCGCACGCCTCCACGGGCTGGAGAAATTGTGTACGGGCGGGTCGCGGGGGCTGGCCGGGACGAGGTGCCGGGGCGGGCGCCGACATGGAGTACTTGCCTATGCGCAACATTTCCTGGAGACGCTGGGCGGGAACGTCCTTCGTGCCGCGGAACACGTAACTCCGGGAGATCCCTTCACAGCCTAGCTCATGCACCTAGAAAATAAATATTGAAATGAATTTAATACAACTTTTCTCTAATATGTATCAATAAGTACTGTATGAAATGTATTGTACAGCATCATTTTAATACAATAACATGGACCTCCTAAGCTAAACTCTAAGGGAGGGACAAATTGAGAATTATTATGGAACTTGATCTGACACATTATCATGCACTCAGATAAGTAGGTACTGTGTCATGGACGTGATGGCTCAGATTATTTATTATGGAACTTGATCTGACACATTATCATGCACTCAGATAAGTAGGTACTGTGTCATGGACGTGATGGCTCAGAAAAAAAAGGCAAAATTAGACTGAGTGAATATTTAAATGTCCTTAGAATTTATAGAAGAAATAAAAAGTGTCTTCATATCTTAGTAGTTTTGATGAAATTTAACAAACAATGTCAATATACCAAATATACCTACATAAGTACTTGATGGAAAACTATAGCAAAACTTTGTTAATTTTGAAAATAAATGTCAAAACCTTCTGTGTGGCTAGCTGACAAGTGCATCACCATTTCAAAATGAAACATTACCTGAACCATTTGGCCGAATGTAATCAGGAAAAACCCAAAAAAAAAAAAAAAAAAAAAAAAAAACGCAAAATAGACTGACTATTGAAATGTCCTTGGAATTTAAAGAAGAAATAAAAAGTGTCTTCATATCTTAGTAGTTTTGTTGAAATTTAACAAACAATGTCAATATACCTACATAAGTACTTGATGGAAAACTATAGCAAAATTTTGTTAATTTTGAAAATAAATGTCAAAACCTTCTGTGTGGGTAGCTGACAAGTGCATCACTATTTCAAAATGAAACATTACCTGAACCATTTGGCCGAATGTAATTAGTCCCACCAAAGCATTCTTTGGTAGCAGACTGAGTGACATTTGTAGAGAATCTCTGAGAGCGCCTAGCTCTTCTTCATCCATACAAGTGTCCACAACAAACAAAAACACCAATGGTGCACATTGCATTTTCTGAAAAAGATAAAATGAAACTTGTTTTGCATAACTGAAAGAAAAGCTGTCTAAAAATAGAGATAAGCTGCGCAAAATTAAATGTTATATACACCTATCGAGAACTAGCTAAATTTTTATTTGGGTTCTACGGAGGAATTCAAGAGGGGGAGAGATATTTTTGTCTCTAAGACAAGAGAGTAGAGAGGAAGATAGATTGAGGGAGGTCCTAACATTTGAGTAGTTTTGACATTCATTTAATATTATTATTAACAAGTTTCCATTTATTTTTGATCGATAAAAAACTCAGAACATAAATTTTTTTATAAATGGTATACCCATCCGTATAAGCAGAGCTTGTGCCACGGATGGGGAAAAAAATATGTGCTTAACAGTACTTTGGCAGCCACAAAGAACACAGATGGGGGGATTTTCTCTCTTCAAAAAACAGACTTAACACAAACATACCTGTAGTAAGAGGTTTCATCGGGACTGTTGTTGAAGACCTGCAGGAATTGAGATCGTCTCAAATGGTACATAAACTGGGGATACATCTGGAAATTCTCCGGTAATTGAAACGAGTGCGGATCATCCTTGTTGTAGTGGCCGAATTTCTGACACTGGAGGAGAAAGGGAAGGGGAAAAACACGACATAGGTTAGTACTGGTGTTTATTGAACCGTAAAGGTCATTGCATTTTCTGAAAAAGATAAAATGAAACTTGTTTTGCATAACTGAAAGAAAAGCTGTCTAAAAATAGAGATAAGCTGAAAAAAAAGGTGCTTATCTTCTAAATTAAACAAAAAATATTTCATTAGGAGTGGTTTAAAAGAAAAACAAATAATATAATTAAAAAATACCCTAGTCCCTATTTCAGAATGAATTTCACTGATAAATAAATAATAGGTAGACTCTAGATTCCAAAACAATTAAAGGTAACTTGGACTTCCAACCTGATTGATCAAGTGGGTAATAGCTAGAAAGAACACAAATTGAATCAAAAAGGGGAGAAAAACAGGTAAAGACCTCAGTGGATATTTTGGAAAACATTGACTTACAGGAATTGTGTACTCAATTGTTGTAAATTGTGGATGTAACTCAGCAGGTTGGTGTTGTTCTGTTATAGCCGCATACTGGGGTGGGAAAGCATTTCTTTGAAAGCAGAAGTTGCACACCCACAGTTTGGATTTGTAATCAACTTGACAAAGTGGATTGAGAATGGCTCTGCATTGATTCCGCATGCACAACAATGGTTCATATTGTAAAGGAGGCAAGTCTGTGAAGTAGAATGGAAATTACCTGATTAGAAAATGTTAGATTACATATCATGATTTCATACATATACTTATGTAAGTAATTGAGTACAATAGCTATTGCCCATACATAGCCTGAGTACCAGTTAAATGAACTGAAAATTACTGACATGGAAAAAGTCCCACCTCTGAGAATTTGTATTGGAAAATAATAATAAATAACTTATTAGGTAATATTTAGATTTTAGATTACCTAAAAAAACTGTCCATTTACATAGGTACCTGGATACATAGACTGTACACTTTGAGGGAAAAACGTATGTGGGATATGAAAGTAAAAAAAAAAATAATAATAAAAAAAATATGTACACCCAGGATCCTGCCATTCTAGAGTCTTCCCCACGATCTTCATCAAAACTTCAAGCACTTGTGATGCAAGTATTACATAACATTTTTTCATGAAATTTAAACGGCGAGCTTACCAGGTTTCTCCTTCAAAGGCTGATATAGACATCCTACAGGCATAACCAATCTGGAAGCCTCCAATTTACTGGAAGGCCAAACATTCCAGGTACACCTTATACCATCCCTTTCTTCATTCTGGTAGAAAAACTCCTCGTAAGTGGTCATGCTGATCTTGAGCTATGGAGTCTTCAAGGAAACAAGGCTATTTTATAACGAAATCAGAAACTAAAAGGACATTTCAAATAGAACCGATTATCTTACGATTATTGCAAAACTTTCCCCTTATCACTGGAAAACTTGGAAATTTTGAACTTTGATAAAAATTCGATGATTCAAATACGAACACGTCACTGTTTACAGATTTTCAAGTCAAATCTAGTGATTTTTTTTCCTCGAATCTAGTGATTTTTTAAAATTTGGAGTGGAGACCCTGATCCGCGTACTGGCCTGGCCGGTTTTTGGTTTTTGATTTTGACGTTTTCACGTTTTGCTCAAAAATCAAAAATTTGTGGGAAATTTTTCTGAACAGAATTTTCCAGATTTTCATTTTCCAATTTCCAACTTTTCTTCATCTATTTATAAGTATACACGGTCAAAATGAAGCCCCGATATGATGTAAGTACCATCAATTTTTCTAAACCATTTCCAACGAGAGTTGAACAGTGAGGGTACTGTGAGCAACTCGAGTACCATTCCATTCTAGAACCCGCCCGTTTGGTGGATGCCTTTGATCATGGAGACTTCAGAATTGTCCCTAAATGGTCATTCCTTCAAACTCATAATCTTTTATTTTATTGCATTTTCAGGATAGCAAGTGTACAGAGCCTGAGTCACTACGCAAAGTTTTTATTGGTGGACTTGACTACAGGACAACAGATGAGAGCTTACAAGCATTCTTTGAACAATGGGGTGAAATTGTAGATGTTGTTGTCATGAAGGATCCCATCACGAAAAGATCGAGAGGTTTTGGATTCATCACCTACTCGGAAGCCAAAATGGTTGATGACGCCATGTCCAACAGACCTCACAATATTGACGGACGAGTTGTGGAAACCAAAAGAGCTGTCCCCAGAGATGTAAGACTTTACCTTGTGTTTTATGTCAGTGTTTTAATTAGCTTTGTAACCTTTCCTCGAAATCACATTTAGAGCAGTCCATGTAGCATGGTTCTGGGAGAATAAGATTTGATTGCGGTGACACTGTTTTGAACATGGAATGTAAGCACAGGATTTATTTTTAACTAGCATCAGACAGGGGGATAATGCCATTGACAATAATATTCAAATTGATTCTTTGCTATCATTTAATTATTTTCTTGTATTTGTATCCATTGTTTTTTTTTTTTTTTTTTTTTTTTAGGAAATAGGAAAACCTGAAGCAAATGCCACTGTAAAGAAAATGTTTGTAGGAGGATTGAAAGACCAAGAAGAAGATGACCTTAGAGAATATTTCAGCCAGTTTGGAACCATCGAGAGTGTAAACATGGTGACCAACAAAGAAACCGGGGCCAAGAGAGGCTTTGCCTTTATTGAATTCAATGACTACGATGTTGTGGACAAGATTGTGTGTAAGTATAATATTGAGTTCTAAAACTTATACCAATAATTCAATGATTTTAAATTTGGGGTTTGGTGGAAGAGCTCCTTTTGGAGAATCCTGCCACAATAAATAAAGCCATGTAAAAAAATAATAATAAACTGGTACCTTTATGGCAAACTTGATCCCTCAGAGTTGTACCTACTGTATTTTGATTCCACTCAGACCCCCCCCCCCCCCTTCTAAAAAATTGTCCAACTATACGTGACAGTTCTAAAAAAACCCCCCAGGCTGGCCAGTGAATATGTCTAAAAAAGTTCCCTAAAAGCCAACAATTCTTTTTTTTTTTTTAGAGCAAGATTATCTAAAAAAAAGTCCCTGAAACTCCGGGCACGTCCTTCACACTCAGTGCGATAATTGAGTTCCTCCTCTTTTAGTGGAGACAACACTATGACGTTTATGTCCGATATAAATCACCAATAAAGTTGCTGGTAGAATGGAACAGGAGGGCCGGTGTGAACGACAGGGGGGGGTAGGAGGAACAACCGGAGGTGGGAGGAGGAACAACCAAGGGGGTATTGAGTGGAGCGAACAACCAAGGGGGTGGGGTGAGCCCCAACAACTGGGTTGTGGTAGAGGAGGAACAACCAATGGGGTAGGGGTCTGACTAAGTGAACTGATGGGTTACCTAACCGACCTCAAACAACCCCGGATCTTATGAGTTGTTTCTTCCCTTAGAATCGTGTTGCTGGATGACAGGCATCAAATTACACAACGAAAATATTATATAATTTATTTTTTGTTAACCAATGCGTTATCTCCATTACTATCACAAGAACATCACCGAATATCAGCTTACCACTACCGTCTGTATCTTTTCTTTTCTTGACATATTGTAAGTCGCCTAGAAACCAACTTTACTAATGAATGTGGTTTCTTATCACCCGTCAACTAAGTTATGACTAAGTATATCGTTCTCTTGTGTTATTCTTGACAGAGGTTATTTAGTTCTGCGAGGTCTCTGCGAACGTTTTTTCAAAGTCAAGATACCTGGTAATCGGTGTTTTTTCTGTCTTCTATCTGTCTTTTTTTTTTTTTTTTTTTTTTTTTTTTCTGTTCTGCCTTAGTCAAAGACATCGTTTCGAGTGGGCTAGGTCCGACTAAGGGTTAACACTCCACCAAAACATCAACCATTTTAGGTTGTCTGGGAATAAGTACGGTTCCAATAGGAATCTTTTCTGTCCTTCTAATGATTTAATAAAATCATTTAATAATCATGAACTGTACCATTAGGGCAAAAGTTTCAAAGTCTGTCCTTCTAAAAGGTGGAAATGTTATTATAATTACTTTTTAAAGGGTACTATGTATAAAGTAAAGAAACATCATTTCCAGATCGATGAACTACTTTTAGACTATTCTTTTAGTCTGTTTAATGGAGGGGTTGGAGGAACTCCAGGTAAACCCAAGGTTCTTAAACCTCCCGGAGGGGTGACCCCACGAGAAGGAGGTCCTGGTGGACCGGGGAGGAGAACTTAGAGGAGCCGATCGTCGTCGTAAGTAAAGACTGGCTGAGTCCCGAAAGAAGTGGAGTTGTGCGACAGGTCGTTGTCACACTAAAAACTGTGACTTTTGTTTTATTTAAATCTTTTTTA